>NC_059260.1:9848992-9867398 GCF_017591435.1 Portunus trituberculatus | reverse complement strand
GAATGAGTCAAAAGTCAGACACTTGGACGGTCAGTGGGAAGATGAGAGAGAGTATTGAGGCAGCAGAGATGTGGTCTACCAGGAGGCGAGGTTAACTACTGAGAGAGCAATGGAGAGGCCTGGCACTGGTGATCACGGTAAGGACTAGACAGTGACGATACCAGAAGAATGCTAAGAATGGCTTGGGTGGTTAAATAATGCGAGAGCAGTGGATAGGTCTGGCATTGGAAGGGAACCAGTGAGTTCTAGAGGCAGAGTGACAAGATTTCTACATGATTAACTCGAGAATCACTCTTGAAGACCTGTAGGTTTTCAAGACTGGAGGTGAACTGATATTGGTCACCGAGGAGGAAGGGAGAACCAGGATTCATTATTATCTGTTATTCATTTCTTGTTTCATCATCTTGTTTACACACATTTTCAATTAATCTTGCTCTCATTTCATTTTCGGGAATGTAAAGGAAAACCACTACCACCACCGCCACCGCTGTCAACACAACACAACACAACACAACAACAACAATATCAACATCAACAACATCTATAACGAGAACAACATCAACAACGGTAACTGTAAAGATGATGAAAATATTACTAGTAGTAATAATGATAATGATAATAACAAAACAACAATGATAATAATAATAATAATAATAATAATAATAATAATAATAATAATAATAATAATAATAATAATAATAATGATAATAATAATAATAATAATAATAATAATAATAATAATAATAATAATAATAATAATAATAATGATAATAATAATAATAATAATAATAATAATAATAATAATAATAATAATAATAATGATAATAATAATAATAATAATAATAATAATAATAATAATAATAATAATAATAATAATAATAATAATAATAATAATAATAATAATAATAATAATAATAATAATAATAATAATAATAATAATATAATAATAATAATAATATAATAATAATAATAATAATAATAATAATAATAATAATAATAATAATAATAATAATAATAATAATAATAATAATAATAATAATAATAATAATAATAATAATAATAATAATAATAATAATAATAATAATAATAATAATAATAATAATAATAATAATAATAATAATAATAATAATAATAACAATAATAGTAATAATAGCAATGATAATAAGAATGCTAGTAATGAATTGAGTAGTTCTCTTAGCAGGTCAGTTTCGCCTTAAACTTTGGATAGTTTCACAATCATTGGTCTTTTTCCTTGTGAAGCGACAGACCCTATTCTGTGAGCTGTGTTTACGTCACTGTCTTGAAGGTTTATTTTCAGTTGTTCTTTTGTCACGTTGAGGATGACAGTTTTGGAGTTTTCTTGGTTTGATTGGTCCGGTAGAGCGGGGCCACTGATGATTACCGTATCTCGTCGCTCATACTGGTCCACTACATCGATGTTGTATTCCAGAGTTTTCACTTTCATTTTCAGCTCATTCACTTCCTTACTTAGGTCTGATATTAGTGAGTCTTTTTTTGAAAGTTCGTTTTTCAGCATATCGGTTTCTGCTTTGAACTGCTTAGTCAGTAACACTGTAATTATTTCAATTACAGTGGATTCTTGGGAGAGCGAGTCTAATAAGCTGTTTAATTCCTCCTCGCTTGTTTCGATGTCGAGAGCAGCACCGGCTACAGGGAAAGGTGCTTGTTGGGGCTGGCGTGGCTGGTCAGAGGAGCACCTTCTAGCCTTGCTTGAAGTCACCGTGTTACGTCGCGCGGAGGCCATTGCAGAGTCCGTTTGTAGAGGCAGAGTAGTCACACAAAAGTTGTCCGAACTCGCTCGGCGCAGCCAGACAGCTCTTTTAATAGTAGTAGTGGAAAGGAAAGGTCAAGGAGACGTCTGCACTCCAGGAAAGCTCGAGTGAGGATATGGTTACATATGTTCACCAAAGACTAATACCTGGGAACAGAAGAACATAAAGATGCAACGAGAGGTGATAAAGTGCCTAGATAACATGATAAGAAGACATAGAAGAATTTAACTCTAAGAAAGTAAACTGGAGAGAGATGGAAGTAATGGATAATGCTGGGCAGTGGAGCGAGAAAGTGTTACAGTTGACTATGGTTAATGCAATGGAACAGTGGGTGGAGGAGTCATAAAGGTACAGAGGGGAAGAAGAACCATCGTTGCTTGACCTAGTTTTCACAAAGAAATCAGATCCCCCTCCAATCATACAACACCTTTGTCCAATGGGGAGAAGTGATCATGTGACATTGCCAGTGTGATAGGGCCTTAAAGGCCCTATCACACTGGCCTATGATACGCGGAACCAGGAACATCCGCTCTAGATAGCTGGAACTTGCCCGGGATTAGCGGAACCAAGTTGGGATGGCTTCATATCCATCCTGGTTCTCCGTATGCTATCCCAATGGAAAAGTAAACATGATATATGTAATAAAAACCTTTCATTTGAACTAAAAAGAATGTGACTAAATTTTTCATATTGGAATATTAAATAACATTTCATCAATTTAGAAAGGTAAACTATATATATATATATATATATATATATATATATATATATATATATATATATATATATATATATATATATATATATATATATCATGTCGATAGGTTGGGCTCATGGCAACCACCTCTGACTCTAAAGTTGCCATCGCGCACGTCTCAGCTTTTCTCTAGTTTTTTTTACTTACTTTTCTTTAACAAGAGGAAGTGCAAATGCAGTTCCTGGACAAAGCACAGGCTGAGGTATAAGCGGCATGGTTTTGTTCTGGTTTATTTTGATTAGGCTTTGTCTTGGTTAGTGGGCCGTTTGCCTAGCATAACAAGAACACGGGCAGCTTGTGTGTGATAGTGTTCCTGGTTTCGTACCAATAACCATGGCCCACGTTCCGCGTATCATAGGCCAGTGTGATAGCCCCTTTAGAGATGCAAATTCAGGAGGAAGATGAGACAAGTTACAGAGGTGACTATAAAAGAGTGAGATTAAATTATGCAAGAGCGGATTTTCAAAAATTAAGGATCTATTTTGCTGATATTGAGTGGAGAAATATCATGTACACAAAGGCAGTACAAGGGAAATATGACAAATTCTTACAGAAATATAATAAAGGAGTGAAAAAAAAGTTTGTACCTGTTTATAGAGTTAAGAAAAAAATACGTGTTTGGTATAATGCTAGATGCATACAAGCCAAAAAGACAAAAGATAAAGCGTGTGTGTGTGTGTGTGTGTGTGTGTGTGTGTGTGTGTGTGTGTGTGTGTGTGTGTGTGTGTGTGTATGTGCAGGATTGAGTCAAGCTGGTAATGGCTCGTCTTTTTAAAGTTAATGTGTCATGTTTATCTGTGAAGTGTTTCATTTTTTTTTTTTTTTTATTCCTCTTTCCTAATGGAAGTTCTCGTAAAAGATACACTCCCACACTTTATTGAGTTAGCGGCGGTCACTGCACAGCACCAACACAGTGTACAGTGTACAGTGTACAGTGAGTACAGTGCCCACTCTTGCCTACAGCTCAGACAGGATGCCGTGTCTTATTTGTGGGGCATATTTTTTTTTTATTATTGTGACCTGTACGTGTATATATGTACCCTTGTAATGAATGTTTATTTATTTATTTATTTTTATTTATACCATGTGGGCTTTTCACGGGAATTTATGGGCTAAAGGATACTTTTGAGTACCCCTATCTCAAAGCCCACCCGCTAGGATAGTTGAGAGAGTGAGGAAGCCCAACCTACACTCGGTTAGAGAGAGAGAGAGAGAGAGAGAGAGAGAGAGAGAGAGAGAGAGAGAGAGAGAGAGAGAGAGAGACTAATATTGATATATCTTAACCTGAAAAAGAAAGAAAAGAGCAACATTAGAGGGTGTGTCCAGTTTGTGATCTTCGTGATTTACCGTGCATGTGTTTCCTGACGGCGATGCCCGGCGAGGCGTGGCAGCCACTCACCACTCAGCCAGCAGGCAGGGCCAGGGTTGCACTCTGCTGCTGCTGCTGCTGCTGCTGCTGGCTCAGCCCGCAGGCAGGGGCACGGTAGCACGCTGCTGCTCCTGCTGCTGCTTCTGCCGCTGCCTCAGCAATCATGGCCAAGGTAGCACGCTGCTGCTGCTGTTGCTGCTGCTGCTGCTGCTGCTGCTTCAGCCAGCAGGCAAGCGCAGGGTACCACGTTGCTGCTGCTTCTGCTGCTGCCTCAGCCAGCAGACAGGGTCAGGGTAGCACGCTGCTGCGGCTGCTGCTACGGCGGCGGCGGTTGTTGTTGTTAATGTTGTTGATGTTGCTGCTGGTGCTGGTGGTGATGCTGCTGCTCTTGCTGTTGCTGCTGCCTCGGCCAGCAGGCAGGAGCAGGGTAGCACGCTGCTGCTGCTGCTCCGACGTCGGCGGCGGCTACAGCTGCTGCTGCTGCTGCTGCCGAGGGAATACGGACGGTGTGTGTATTTGGTGGCGCCATGCGCGGAGGTGCGGGGAAGGCTAGCTAGTGTCGTTGGTGAGGTGATGTGCACAGTCTTGACAGGACGCCCGCCGGCTTTCAATAGTACAGTGAACGGCGCGGGCGACGCCGTCGGTGTAACCTTCGCTGCAACACTTCACACAACACAACACAACACACGGCAGCGCCGCAGCGGTGGCTTGGCGTCAGTCCTGCTCACGCGTCTCCAAAAGTGAAGGCTGCGAGAAGCAACGCTAAGTGCTGAGTGCAAACGTCTTGCTGCATGTTTGCCGCGCCGCCCGTTGGCTGTGAGAAGCAACGCTAAGTGCTGAGTCCAAACGTCTTGCTGCATGTTTGCCGCGCCGCGCGTTGGACTTGGCTGTCCCACGGTCTAGACTCTAGATAGTATGGCTGACCGATGCCGCCCTGCCCTCACCACACCCGCACAACACCGCCAGAGTGTGGCCGTGCCTATACCCACCCGATCTAGGCCACACTTTCCAGGAGACGGCTGGCACCAAGGTAAAGACTAAAGAGAATTCTCTTTACCTTGGCTGGCGGCCGGTAGCCACGTCCCCGCACAGTTTGCTGGGCATCACGGAGTTTGACCTCTACACAATTAAGGGGTTTGTCGTTATGGAGGAAGGAAACACATTCCATGTCCATCCCCATCATTTCTCTGCAGGAGTGCTTGCCGCGGCCTCCTCCTCAGCTATGCAGGTCCGCGTGACGGCATCGACAGGGCGTGAGTGGCCGAGTGCAGCTCAGTGTTTGGCATCGCGTCTCGCTGAGAAGTGCCGAGTAGTGAATAGGAGGAGGAGGTGGAGAACACTCATCCATGGGAATGATGGGGAGGGACATGAAACAGCCTGTTCTCCCATTCTCCGTCATGAAGAACCTTCTTCACGTCGCAACCTCATCAAGGTGTCTTCTCTTAGGAGATACCAATGTACGACGAGTCCTACGCTCTGATTTACACGAGAACTGTTCCGTTAAGACCGTTGCACGTGCAAACATGGATCTTCTAAGATGTTGGGTAAATGAACAGTTAAAAGTAACACCTGGAGAATGTGAAATATACTGTGGACTTTATGACATTTTAGAAGGAAAAACCCCAGAAAATATCCTTGATTGCTTAGGTTCTCTAGTCTCTGATCTGAAGGAACGAAACAGTAACATGGTAATAAATGTGTGTCAGATCGTACCAGTACCAGTGTCTGTGGAAGTTCAGTGCTCTATCAGCGACTATAACGAACAGCTAGTGAAGTGGGGCGAAGCAAATGGCGTAGGAGTTGTGAAAACGACTCCTGAGTTCACGCTCGGTACTGGTAGCGTTGACGAGTTGTGCTTCGAAGATGAAGAAAATAGAACTATTCTGATGAATAGACTGGGCGTGATCAGGTTGTTGAACACAATTGAAAAACAGTGCTCAAGGTTTAAACTAAGCAGTGACTGGGTAAATATTAAAAGAAACTCAAGGAACTTTTATAATAATCAAACTGAGAGGAAAAATCAATCTATAATACAGGTTGTTAGTTACCCCCAGCAAAACAATGCTCTGAAAAATGTCACTACACCCACCACCAACAATACTCAGGGCCACCCTCCCGCGCCAGGCGTACACGCATCACCTCCCTCCCACACCTACACTACTACACACCCCCGGCACTTAACTACTCAGCCTCATGTAGTAGCTCCGTCGCGGCCTCTCACCATGCCTGCACGGAGGGCTCTCTCCTCATACGCATTCAGCACATCCCGTCAGGAAAATCCCACCACTTTCCTACGCTGAAACAGTCCATAGAGCTGTGCCTGGCAGCAGAGGACTGGATCAGGAAATGAAATGGCGAGACGAGAGGAGAGGTTACGACCATGACACTGAGTGGCTGGCGACAAGTTGGGAGAAACAACAACACTCAGAACATCCCTTCCACCAGACCACACATACAATTTGGAACACACTACACTCACAAAGTACACAACACAAATTACAGACATGGTTGTTTTAACTGCGGCGAATACAACCATCGCCAAGCAAACTGTCGCTTCGACCACCGGCTAAGATGTGGTCTGTGCCACCGAGTGGGACACAAACAGAAGCTGTGTCGCAACTACTCATACAGCGAATAGGGAGACGGCGAGGAAGGAAGGGCCACAGTAAATACAACAGAAAGGAAGAACATGATAATCGATCACATAAATGCCCAAAGCATATTAAGTAACAAGGATGAGATAAATCTATTAATCAAAGACAGAGACACTGACATACTGTGTGTAAGCGAAACATGGTTATCTTCCGATACTCCCAATGATCACATTGCGATCCCCAACTATAACGTGTATAGATGTGATAGAGGAAGGGGAGGAGGAGTATGTGTGTATGTTAAGGATGTTTATAAGGTTACTACTATTGATTTTGACATTGTAAAACCTGAGGGTGTCGAAGACATATGGTTGTCGGTACAGAATTGTAAACTTCCTACAATTATTATAGGTTGTCTATACCGACATCCAAAATCTCTTTTATGTACATATGATTATATCACTGACGTCATCAAATCTGTAAGCCTGAAAAACAAGTCATTTTATATTTTAGGTGATTTTAATGATGATTTTTATCAAATAACAGTAAGTTAAAGAAAATTATTGCAAATGCGAAATTAAGTCAGTTAATTACAAAAGCTACGAGAATCACTCCCACCTCTGCCACTCTGTTAGACATTATCGTAACAAACAAGCCCGAGTCAGTCATTCATAGCGACACCGTTCCTTGCCCTGTAGCTGACCATGACCTAATTACTGTTACGGTAAATTTAAAGAAACCAAAACGTCCACCAATTTTTAAAACTTTTCGCGATTTACGTTTTTACTCTTCCGACACGTTTCGAAATCTGCTGAGGCAGGAGAGTAACGAGCTGGATAAAGTATTTGCAACAGATGATGTGGAGACTCAGGTTGATATTTTTACTAAATGTTTCACAAGATGCTTAAACGTTTGTGCTCCTTTAGTGACAAGGCAGGTTAGGAGGCCTCCAGCCCCGTGGATCAACGCGCACCTACGCGAGATAATGAGGAGAGGGACAACACACAGATGCGCCTTAAGAAGGACAGACATAATGTTCTCCTGCAGGACGAATATAAGACCCAGAAAAACAAGTAAAGACGTTACTTAATAAATATAAATCGGATTATTTTAACCAAAAACTTGAGGATGACAGAGGCAACACAGCCGCCATCTGGAACACGCTGAAACAACTTGTACCTGCCGCAACAAATAAAGCTTGTCCCTTGTTAACAGGAAATACTGTAGAACTTGAAAACAAAGTAAATTATTTTAACAATTTCTTTGCGAACATTGGGAAACTGACATTTGAGAAATCACAACAAAACTTACCAGATCATGAGAACGCAGTACAAGCCACTACTGACCCAGCAAACACTCCAGATGACAGTTTGTTCCGACCTCAGCCTACTGACAGTAACAGCATAATACTAATAATAAAACACCTAAAGAACACTTCCTCTTGCGGCTCTGACGGCATTTCACTGAATTTTCTAAAAGAGTCCCTGCCAGTTGTTATTAATTACTTAACATATATTATTAACACTTCAATTGTGACTGGTTCATTCCCTTCCTGTGGAAACACGCCATAGTAGTCCCAATTTTCAAATCTGGAGATATCAACGAACCAAAAGACTATCGGCCAATATCTTTGCTGCCCATTATTTCAAAGGTTTTAGAGAAAGTAATAGCAGGACAACTCATGGCACATCTGGAAAGGAATCACCTGCTCAGCAACACTCAACACGGTTTCAGAGCCTCTTTCTCCACTGAAAGTGCTCTCTTAAAACTATCTGATAAACTATATCAAAATATTGACACCAAACAGTTATCCTTAATTACACTGTGTGATCTATCAAAAGCATTCGATAGCATAAACCATAAAATGTTGATGAGAAAACTTAACATGCTAAAATTGACTCATTTTGGTTCAACAGTTATTTGCACAAAAGAACGCAGTCCGTTAGAATCGGTAAACACATATCAGATAAAATAGATGTTTCTTATGGGGTTCCACAGGGATCTGTCCTTGGACCCATTCTATTTATTATTTACGTAAACGATCTCTCACAATACCTTTCAGACTGCCTTATTTTACAGTATGCTGATGATACACAATTCATTCACACTGGACGTATTGACAGGCTAGAAGACTTAATACGTAAGGAGAAGAAACTCTGTCAAAAGCCAAGCGCTATTTCAACTCAAATGGCTTATTGTTGAACACCAAAAAGACGCAGTGTATGTTTATTGGCAGTAGGGGACTCATATCACAGATCCCGCCCAACACCACCTTACGGGTTGACGGCGCCACAATCATTCCCAGCAGCTCTCTCAAGAATCTCGGCATATATTTCGATCAGCACATGACTTTCGACTCACACGTAAATAAAATAAGTGGCAAGATCTTCAGTACCATAATTTACATCAATCGGATAAAAGACAGTTTCAGCAAATGTTCAAGAAAAACAGTTATACAATCACTGGTTCTAAGTATTATTAATTATGGAATAAAGGTGTGGGGTACAACAAGCAAAACACTTCTGAATCAAATTCAAAATTGCAAAACTTTGCCGCAAAAGTTGCTCTTGGTGGTGCAGCTAAACACGAACATGCCACACCATTCTTGAGGGAGCTTGGATGGTTGAAGATAAATCAAAGATATATGTATGAGTTGGGTGTTATGATGTACAATGTAACAAGGAGTTCTCCCAACGCTATTGTTAAAATGCCATTAGTGAGTGAGATTTCTACTGCTGCTACCAGACAGCAACACCAATTATATGTGCCAAAAGCAACACGTGTACAGGGAGCGTTCCACACTAGTGGCTGGACCCAGACTCTGGAACAGCCTCCCCCACCACATCACAAATTCACACTCTTTACTCTCATTTAAGAAACATCTGTTCCTCCATCTTTTTAACCAACAGTTCACTTAGCAACATTATTGTTAGTCTGAAGATTTTATTTTGTTTTTACCCCTGATTACTTTATATTGATGTTACGCTTTTATATAGTAATTTTACCCTATTTTACTTCTGTTTTGTTTTAATTGTAACGCAGATGTATGTCTAAAGTTTTAGTCAAATTAGATACATTGCCCAAATCATGGCAGAACTAATATTAGTTACCTACGTGTAAATTTTATTTTATAATATTTGCAGTTTTCCACTAAATTCAATATCTTTAGATGTCATAATGTATCTATTTATGTAAGATAATAACCATTGCAAAATGGAATAAAGATTTGATTCTGATTGATTCTGATTCTGATTCTAATGTGGAGGAGAAACAGCGGGAGGCGCAGCAGTCTGTGGGAGACAGAGGCCCCTCGGCGACCATGTGCACAGCCTGTGGCAGGAGGTGACCCAGATCGCTGAGGTGGCTCACGACCTCAAGCCACACTAATGACCCAAGGTAACCTTTCTCTGACCTCTTCCACGGCCTTCACAGCTCTGTCCTGCTTGGCGTCGTGGCGTCGTTGGCAGGAGTGGTCGCCGCCACCCTCACGGAGACGCCCGCCATGGCAGAGCAGGGCGGTGAAGGCGTGCCGCTTCCCTCAGGGCCCTTCACTGTGCCTCCAAGTAAGGCACAGTCTTGGGGCATGTCGTGGTGCACGTCAGCACCTGCAGAAGGGCGGCCAGCGCAACCTGAGGATGGACATCCCACCGGCACGCAGCGCACCTTGACGGGGGTCTGGCCGTCCCTCTTCAGCACCCAGGGACACTGCGGCCAGCTGGGCAGGACTCAGAGCTAAGCTTTCCTTTTTGTCCTTCCTGGGGAAGGCGAAGGAGGCAGTGCGCCTCCTCCTCCCCCAGCGGCACCCAGACCTGGGGCGGGACAAACGTCACTCCACGGGGCACGCTGACGGGGCAGCCTGAGCCGCGCCATCACACAGATTGTTGCTGTGTTGCCCCACTTTTGACGAATGTCCGAAAAAGAAAATCCTTGCCGTGGTGTGATTCCGGGGCAAACCAATTTCATGGATTGTGTCGATGAGTGCGTGCGTGCAGCCTGAGTGTGTCAGCATGACACACACACACACACACACACACACGCCCGGTAGCTCAGTGGTTAGAGCGCTGGCTTCACAAGCCAGAAGACCGGGGTTCGATTCCCCGGCCGGGTGGAGATATTTGGGTGTGTCTCCTTTCACGTGTAGTCCCTGTTCACCTAGCAGTGAGTAGGTACGGGATGTAAATCGAGGAGTTGTGACCTTGTTGTCCCGGTGTGTGGTGTGTGCCTGGTCTCAGGCCTATCCGAAGATCGGAAATAATGAGCTCTGAGCTCGTTCCGTAGGGTAACGTCTGGCTGTCTCGTCAGAGACTGCAGCAGATCAAACAGTGAAACACACACACACACACACCAGGCTGTGGTTGCTCCCGCCGCGCACAGGGCGATAAGTGACAACAACACTCCCGTCAATAGTCTTTTACCTTAACTTCACTCAGTAGTCTGTACCATTCCAACTTCGCTTGACGCTACTTAATGAGAGAGAGAGAGAGAGAGAGAGAGAGAGAGAGAGAGAGAGAGAGAGAGAGAGAGAGAGTGTGTGTGTGTGTGCTTTGAGGCTCCCGAGATGTGTACTAATAAATATATGTGGTATTTCAATATGTACTTACCAATTTGCAACAAGTTTTGTGACACAGGAACCCAAAATAACTGATGAATTAGCAAGAAATGAACCTAAAACTGGAAAATATTGACAATTTGTAACAGGTCTTATGATAGAGAAAGATCAAAATAACCGATAAACTAAGAACACATGGACTCAAAATGGTTAGATTTGAGTAATGAACTAAATATTGACTTAATTTGTGCTAAGGAGAGTCAAATATAAGTGAATGTACAGTATTTTGTTTATTATTTCTTATCGTTTGGTTTTATGATAGAGAAAGATCAAAACAACTGATAAACTAAGAAGAAATGAACTTAGGATGATTAAATTTGAGGTGTGAAGTAAATATTGGCGTAAGTGATAAAGAGAGTTAATGAAATAAGATCAGTGAATTTATTTTGGTTATTGTTTTCTTAAAGTTTGGTTTTTATGATAGACAAAGATCAAAATAACTGACGAAATAGGAAGAAATGAACTTGAATGATTAAATTTGAGGCGTGAAGTAAATATAGCCTTGTGCGAGTTTTTTTTTTTTTTTTTTTTTTTTGCTTATTGTTTTCCTAGAGTTTAGTTTTACGATAAAGAAAGATCAGAATAACTAATAGACTAAGAAAAAATTTACTTTGAATGATTAAACTTGAGTAGTGAACTATATATTGACTTAATTTGTGGTTAGGAAAGTGAAATGTGACTGAATGTATTTTGTTGATTGTTTTCTTACAGTGTAGAATTAAAGGAAGGACGGAAACAACCTGCATTAATGACACTGTATATTTTCATTCTTTTTCTATTATTTACTGTACAAACTTTCACATATCCTGATTCATTTCCATTGATAACTTTGCACACATGTATATATATTTTTTTTTACTCTCATCTTTCTTATAATTCCTCTTCCTTTCTCCTCCTTCTCTTCCTTCCTTCCTCAGTCACTCAACCTCCTCCTTCCTTTAATATTTTCTTCGTTTTCCTTTCCTCCACCCTCTCTGCTCTTTTCCTCCTCTCCTCTCTCCAATCACTCACCCTCCTTCTTTCCTTCATCTTCTCTCTTCTCCTTTCCGCCACCCTCTCTCCTCTCTCTCCTTCCTCTTTCCTTCTTCAGTCACCCACCTTCCTACTTCCTTTCCTCCACCTTTTCTCCTTCCTTTCTTCCTCCCACAGTCACACACATTCCTTCCTTCTTTCCTTCCTTCCTTCCTTCCTCTCCTTTCAAAATTACAAACCCTCCTCCTTTCCTTCACCCTCTCTTCTCTTCTTCCTCTTCTTTCCCAGTCACCCATTCTTCTCCTTTCCTTCTCTCTCTCTCTCTCTCTCTCTCTCTCTCTCTCTCTCTCTCTCTCTCTCTCTCTCTCTCTCTCTCTCTCTCACCTTCCTCTTGTACCCGCCATAGGATATGTAGGACCATTGTACATAAGTGTATCAATGATTATAGAAATCTGATGCAATCTTTCGTAATGTGGTGCAACACTTGTGACTGCTGACCTCGCCTTTTCCTTAAAACGGGGTTGCAGGTACTTCTTTATATTATAAAGCTAAACAAGTAGTTGTTGCATTCATGATTGACTCAGATAAATAAAACAAATTAATATAATCTCCATAGGTAGGATGCATTTTAAATGTAATGAACGACACAATACACCCAGTTGAGATTTTCCCTTGTCATATGACCGACGCCCTTGTGTCAGCGGTGGGCACCGGTGGAGAAGAGAGAGTGTAGCGGGGCGACTGGGAAGTGTTGGGTGTGTCAAGTGTGTGTGCGTCTAACCTGTGTGCTGTTGAAATTAAGTGACTGTGAACTCAGTGACATTACGAACACTTTCCCGAGTTTAGAACAAGTTTCCGTAGGTACTTGTACGTTGAGTGTGGACAGCACTTGTTCATAATATACAAACTTTTATATTTTGAGTTTTCCTTCTAAACCTGGGTTGTTTAAGAACACAAACAAAAAAAAAAAAAAAACAGTGAAACCGCTCGGCTGAACAACAGATAAAACAATAAACCTAATAACTTATTGTGGGCCTACAGAATCTACAGTGGCCTGCTACCCAAACAAAGTTAAGCGTCCTGTACATAAAAGGCTTAACACTCTCCCTAATCACTCACCGTCTCTCGTTTCCTTCACTTTCCTTCCCTCTCCCTCTCCCGTCACCCACGCTCCTTTGCCTCACCCTCTTCCCTCTCTCTCCTCCCTCAGCCTGTCTCTCTTCACCCTGCGGACTATGTTAGCGTAAGTCTTGGGCTGCTTGAAGAGGGCGCTGATGGAGAAGTGGTGGAGGCCAAGGCTACTCATCTCCTCTAACCTGCTCCTCGTCCTCTTCACTGAGTACTGCAGGACTGGCATGCAGCCCCTGTGTGTGTGGAGAGGGTTAGATTAGGTTAGGTTAGAGAGAGAGAGAGAGAGAGAGAGAGAGAGAGAGAGAGAGAGAGAAAGGAGGTCTGTTGTGTTTTGATATTGTAAGAAAATATAAATAGCTGGATTTTTTTCTTTTTTTTATTGATCATAGAAATAGAAACGGTGATTGGATTGTGTGGAATGTGGTGATTATTGATCATAGAAATAGAAACGGTGATTGGATTGTGTGGAATGTGGTGATTAATGTTGAGGAGATAACACACACACACACACACACACAGCAGAGAGATGATAGGGGACACCACCACCACCACCACCAACGTGGCAACATGGGAAAAAAACACTGCGCCATAGAATTTATACAAATCGTCGTTATCATCGTAAACATAGACACTCATTGTACTATGTAACTTCCTTTACTATACACGCAATACATAAGATATCACTTTCAAACAGCACATGGATGGTAAATAAGAGAGAGACGCATGTACGAAGGTTGATTTGGCAGAATGGCTAGTTGTAAACGACCATACCTACCCCACCCTGAACAGACTTCATAGAGTGGAAAGACTTTTTTTATAGTGTAGTGGTTAGCACGCTCGGCTCACAACCGAGAGAGTCCGGGGTCGAGTCCTGGAGAAGGTGCTAAGAAGTGAAGCTAAGGAAAGAAACGAGAAAAGGAGAGATATATAGAAGAATTTTTACTGGATTTTTCTGGATATGAGACTAAAGAAGTGGTTCCTACGGAAGAAAGAGGAGGTCGTGGAGGAGGCAAGACATTAAGTGACATATACTAATATAGTTGGGTTGTTATCAAGCATGTTGGAGGTTAGGGAGAAAAAACCGGATGTAATGTGCATCGTTGAGACAAATCTAAGAGAAGAGATCCATGTTAACTTTAGAGAGGAGGGATATAATCATGGTACAATAACGAAACAGGTAGACGCACGAGAGTCTTGAACTCACAGCCCTACTGGTAAGTCTTCTGAAACGCTGTTTCTGTGACGTCATCCACTCGCCTAGCCAGCTCTGATCGCGATAGTCTGCTACTCATTAAATCATGAATAATTAACATAAAACTTTTTTCTTTTCATGATCCATTAGTTATGCAGTCGAAAATTAAATATGATATACATTAGTGATTGAATGTTGATGATATTTCATAGCGATAGACAAGATACTGTACGGATAAAGACATGTCAGATAGCCTAGTAGATGTGGCTCAAAAACATTGTTAGTGGATTTTTCAAGCCATATACATTATGCATAATTGCATAATGCACATTGATTTCCTCTGATCCTCTTCGCCTTCATGTACCTTCGTCGTCTTCCTCAGCACCTCACTGTTCTCTCTACATATAAAACTACAAGAGGCTAAAGGCTAATGCACGTATGAGTCTGAAGGCAATCCACACTATACAGGGACGGTCACGCTCTGTTTACGGTGCTGTCACATACTAAATGCATTTCAGTGGGGACCGTAAGCCATTGAAATACATGCAATATGAATGGACCGTGAGTGTATACCGCTATTTAAACGTGGCAATCCATTCCTTTAGCTTGCATCGGCCCTAAACTATTCACACTTCATTCTTGAGTGCAAACCCATGGTACAATAACGAGAGACATCAAAAAGTTATTGTACCATGGTACAATCAGTAGCCTGTAAGGCTGGCATAGCCTGTAAATTATGGACTAGGTCTAGGCTACTAGTAGAACTAATTTCGTTCATTAGGCATAAGCAGACTATACAATTTCTAATTTGAAGTGTTGAAACTGATCAGATTTAGCCAGTAAATCTAAGTTTCCTTACCTGTATTTTCTGCAGAAAGGCCACTTCCATTATCGTGTCCACGAAATGGCAGATTTTGATCAGGGACTGCCTCAGTTTTTAGATCCCTCCAACTCCTTGGAACTGAGGAACCTAATAACTCATATTTCAAATTACACTTAATTTGGGCAGAACTAAAATGTTGCTCACAAATCACGGCATTATTTACGTTTACTGTGTCAGCACGATAGCATTTTTGGAGCCACTGTCTTGCAGTGGTCTTGTTCTTGGGGAATTTATAATATTTAAAATTACTAGACTTGGCAGGCGTGCATCCATACACTGCACAAGGTCTAGCTTTGCCCATACTAACAATAAAAAACTAATATTAAGGCACATGAAACATACAATCCAAGATAAAATTCTGCCACACGTGTACACTGTACACTCACTCGAAGATATGGAGTTGTTTACATGACCGGATGACGTCACTGAGTCAGCTGGTGGTTCCAATAATGTTCTCGTGCGTCTATCTATCAAAAAGTTATTGTACCATGGAGGAGAGACAGGAAGGATAAAGGGGAGGAGGATTGCTGACAATGGTTCGTGATAATATATGTGTGGAGGATGTGCAATATGGAGAGGACAAAGTCAAAGTAATGGGAGTAACAATCAAAACAGAGGAATTGAAGAAGAGAAAAATTATACATTTAAACATTTTATTATCCCTTGAATAAATACAATCATTTATAAGTGAGAATATATAAGTACAAGGAGACTATTTGAAGTTAAAAGCTTTTTGGGCAGTAAAGGAATTACAGTGCAGACAATATATGCTATATGTGCATACAGTGGCAAATAACTAATATTTACTAACTCAGATGGCTCTTCTAATATTAAGACAATTAGGTTAATAACTTTATAGTTATAATAGCAATAATATTAATAATAATAATAATAATAATAATAATAATAATAATAATAATAATAATAATAATAATAATAACAACAACAACAACAACAACAACAACAACAACAATAATAATAATAATGAAAATAACAACAACAATGATAATAACAACAATAATAATAATAATAATAATAATAATAATAATAATAATAATAATAATAATAATAATAATAATAATGATAATAATAATAACAATAATAATTGGGTCGGTCAATAGGGGTGGTTGACCGAGGCTTGAGTTTCAGAATCCTCTTGTAGACATCCATCACCTGGAAAGCTGGAGGAGGGGAAGGAGCAGGGAGGTAAGCAGGGAGACTTGAGGGGTGAAGGGGCGGGAATGTTTGACATATTGTGGCAGTGACAATTCATCTCGTGTGCTGCTGCCTCAGCGGGGAGGTGTGAGGTACAAGGAAAAGGAGAGGACTGTTTTAGTAGACCACACAAGGCCTTAATCTTATCATACCACTGTCTGTTGTTGATGAGTTTAAGTTGATGAATTTTGTTTGGGTAATGACTTGCTTTTGCTATCTTTATCTCCCGTATCACTTTGTTCCTTAGTTTCCTGTGTTGTATGGGGCAGGTATGGAAGGCCCAGTTTCTCTGTTTGATGAGTCTTTTAATGCGGGGCGTCATCCACGGAGTATCATGTGGGTGCACTGTGACGCTCTTTGTTGGTGCGTGTGCGTGTGTGTGCGTGCGTGTGTTATAAACCATTACAACAACATCACAACATAACAACATCCATCATCATTTCTTACACGTGTTCGCGCCTCGTTCAAGTAAATACACCTCTTCTACCCCCTCTTCCCCCTCTTCCCCTTCCCCCAGCACAGGTAATTGCCGGCACATCTACCTGGGCGGCAGGGACAGGTGAGGTGATACAGTTTCGCAGGTAAAAACGGTGAGGAATGAAGGGCTGGTAAGAGTAGACAGATTAAGGTGACGCAGGTGAAGACAAGTTTATCATCATTAGCAGAGAAAAAATGCTCAGAAAATGTAGGTGACAGTGTGAGAGAGAGAGAGAGAGAGAGAGAGAGAGAGAGAGAGTTAATGACAGTAGACTAGTAAACAAATAAACTAGGTACACACATGCTCTCTCTCTCTCTCTCTCTCTCTCTCTCTCTCAACACTACTTATACAGTCAACAAGAGGCAAATCTCTCTCTCTCTCTCTCTCTCTCTCTCTCTCTCTCTCTCTCTCTCTCTCTCTCTCTCAACACTACTTATACAGTCAACAAGAGGCAAAAATATGGTCGAGTATTCTGTAGTATGGTCTGATATTGTATATAAACGGTCTAGTCTTGTTGAGTGTATTCTGGTGAGATGTAGTGTGGTCTGGTGTGGTGTGGTGAAGTGTGGTCTGGTATAGCGTGGCGTGGTGTGGTGTGGTGTGGTTTGGTGTACGGTGGTGTAATGTGGTATGGTGTGGTGTGGTATGGTGTAGTTTTGTGTGGTCTGGTTGGGAAGGGGCGCGGGGTGCACCTGTAACCTAACCTTCCCAGAATTTCTCGTTAAGTTTTATGCCTCATTCTGCACCCAATGACTCTCCGGTACAGAAGGAAGGCTGGTCTAGCACTCTACATAACCAGCAGGGCATGGCACACCCCGGGAGCGCCGCTAGAACCTCTTAAAACCACACCAGGCAAATTCGCACACCAGAGAAGCAAAAGACAAAAAAATAGTTAAATGCTCCCAGAAACTGATATGCCTTCCTCTCCATCATCTTAGAACTTGCAGTGCCATTCCTTCCACCTTCATTAAGACACTTTAGGACATTTTGCATGATAATGACTTGTGTTTGGTGGAGAGAGAGAGGGGGAAGGAGTGTGAGCACAAGCATACACGGTCTATATAAGCAAGGGAGAACAGAGTAAAAGGTAGATGATGCTATTAAGCTTCTGATGACAAATTTCGTGGTGTCAGGATGTGGGCGAACAGAGGGTAAAGAAAACGAGAGGGAAGAACGAAAAGAAAGGAATAAGGGGAAGGGAAATTGAGAAGGAAGAAGATTGTGTGAGGGAAGGAAGGAATGAGAAATGCAAGAAGGAATGATGATGAAAAACAGGGAAGTGGTAGATGCAACAGATTAAGTAAGGAAAGCAGGATAAAGCAACATGAGAAGGAAGAAACGGAGAAGTACGGAGGGAAAGTAACAAGAAAACGTAGTGGAAAAGTCAGAAAGGGAAAAAGTAAAGGACAAAAACAA
>NC_059260.1:9396492-9501492 GCF_017591435.1 Portunus trituberculatus | reverse complement strand
TATCATTAGTACTACTATTACTACTACCACCACCACCACAAGCCACTATCACTACTACTACTACTACTACTACCACCACCCCTACCACAAGCTACTAGCACCACCACCACTTACTACTACTACTACCACCACTACCACAAGCTACTAGCACCACCACCACTTACTATTACTACTGCTATTACTACAACTGCTACTACTACAATTGCTGCTACTACTACAATTGCTGCTGCTACTACTACTACTACTACCATCACCTACTTCTACCACCATCACCACCAGGGTACCGGTCCATTACAGTATTACTAGAGAAAGGCATTAGTATCACTGATATGAAAAAGGTGAAAATTTACATATTTTTAATACACTTTTATTACATGCACCTTACCTCGCAAATTATTCTGTTATTATTAATGCCAATAGATAAGAAAATCACTGCTTTAAGTTAGGTTTGGTGCTAGGTTGGTTTTAATTAGCAAGGGTTAGGTTCAGTTACAATGCATCAGAACACAAACATCTCTTGCAGTAAGAAAAACCCTAAATCTAGAGATTTTTGCGACCGTCAGTTGTGTTGATTTCCTATTCAAGGTCATTAAATTGCAAACACTGATGTATTCCTTATTACTGACTGACGGACTTGACACTTTTCTCCATACATACTATTACTACTGGGTAGATTAAGATTGATACCAAATAATAAACAAGAGAAATCACAGAAAATAGCACTTCATCGTCATAATAATCTATAATGTTACATAGTCATGTTACACAGTCATAAATAAACAATCAGCTCACACAGTGCCGCCCGTAATTCGCCTTTTCGAAAGAGAAGAGACATATTACAAAAGGGAAATTCAGAAAATAACACTTACTCATAATCATATAAATAAACAATCATCTTACAGTGCGTAGGAGAGCAGACATTAAACAAGGGAAATTCAGAAACTTCTCGCAATTCGCCTTGACGAAGGAGAGGAGACATATTAAACAAAGGAAATTCAGAAAATAACACTTCACACAGTCATAATAATCAATAATGTCACAATCATATTACACAATCATAAATAATGAACACCTCAGTGCCTCCCGTAATTCGCCTTGCCGATGGAGAGGCGACATATTAATCAAGGGAAATAAAAAGAAAAATAACACTTCTATCATAGTAATAAAAAATGTTACATAAACAAAGAAAATTCAGAAGATAACACTTGTCATAGTAATCAATCATGTTACACGATCATAGATAATAATCAACTCGCAGTGCCTTCCGTAATTAGCCTTGACGAAGGGTGAAGAGATAAATTTTCAGGGTACGGGTATCCTCATTATCCTCGAAAATATGATAATGGCCTCAAAAATATAATAATGGACAATTAATGAGGAAGTGTATGAAAAAATTGTTAAACATCGTGAAAACAGTGTAGTGATAATGAAAAAACCCATAGGAAAGTGTATGAAAACAGTTTATAGTCTGACCATTTTATGAAGATCACTTAGGCGTCGGCTTTTTCATGGGATTTCCCGGCCTGCGGCGCTGCCAAACCTTGTGCTTGGCAAATTAAGGGATTAGAGCCTATGTGTCAATGAGAACCTTGCTTCCCACACACCACCTCTCTCTCTCTCTCTCTCTCTCTCTCTCTCTCTCTCTCTCTCTCTCTCTCTCTCTCTCCATATAGAATTTACATTTCATGCAAATATATTTCTATCAGAGATCTATACTTATAAATTACTAAAATTTGAGAAAAGAATCTGCCTGTCAGTCAGTCTCTCTCTCTCTCTCTCTCTCTCTCTCTCTCTCTCTCTCTCTCTCTCTCTCTCTCTCTCTCTCTCTCTCTCTCTCATCCTGGCTGGTAGCGGTAGAGGAAGTGACCCATGGATTAACACGGTCACTTTGACCTATGACCTCACTCGGTCATCCAGAGGGATGTAACAACGCTCGGAGGAAACGTTGTCAAGTATTGTTGTGTTGGCAAAAACAATGCAAGATATATTAAAAAATAAACACAAGTTCCTCTAACTTGCCTTTTTAGAGCATCACAATGTATATGTACTACAACACCATTCAGTTAATAAGTATTAAGTACCTGACTTGAGGTGTGTATTGGTACAAGTGTGACAGCCGGGAAATTCCCGAAAAAGCCAACGCCTAAGTGATCTTCATAAAATGGTCAGACTATAGTGACAATGTAAAACCCAGCAAGAGTCTGGCAAACTTTATGAAAACAGTTTAGTGACGATGCAAAAGCCCAGCAAGGGTGTGGCAAACATCATGAAAACAGTTTAGTGACACTGTAAAAAAAAACTTGGGAAAGTGTATGAAAATAGTTTAGTGACATTGTAACAGTGTAGTGACAACGCAAAACTCAGCTAGAGTCTGAGGTAAATATATATCTCACAAAACGCTAAATAACTTAAAAAATGTCACCCTAACGACACGGTACAAAACCACTCAGAAGTTCCATTGCATGCGATATACACAAAATCATCCATACCAATCGCGTAAGAGATATGTTTTATGTCAAACGTAAACAGTACTAATAGATTGCACACACCAAAAGAAAAATGGGAACCTATTATAACGCCTCAGAGTCCCCTTCTGGGGAGGGGACCAAAAATGTCCCCAGGTCGGATGCCTTTTTTTGATAACGACCCCAAATGCCTTGACACCTCCCTCAACTTTTTCTACATTAACTTCTGCAACATTCGCAGTCTTAGATCTAATTTTCAATCTGTAGAACACCACCTCTCCACTACTAAGCCTCATCTTCTTTTCCGCACCGAAACACAGCTGTCTGAGGCAACTGACAGTAGCCCTTTCTCTGTTCCCTCCTACTTTCTCTAATCTCATTTTCATTCCAAAGCTGGATGTTGCGTCTATGTGCGCAACGACTTAACTTGCTCTCGTGCCCACGCTTTGGAGTCTTCTGAGTTTTCCACCATCTGGCTTCGACTTAACAGTCACTCGCAAATTAAATTCATCTGTGCTGTTTATCTCTCCCTAAACTCTTCTGACTATAGTAAAGTCTTCGAATACTTAACTTCCAAAGTGGAGCACATTCTGTCCCTCTACCCTTTCGCTGAGATTTCCATTCTTGGAGATTTCAATGTTCACCACCAGCTTTGGCTTTCCTCTCCCTTCACTGACCATCCTGGTGAACTAGCTTTCAACTTTGCTATCCTACATGACCTAGAGCAATGGTACCAATCGCGATCTGTGTAGTTTTCATTGTTCGCCAGCTGGTTTAATTCACAAGTTGGTTCTGCCTATCGCGTCGAACTGTCGCTCTTGTGGAAGCCCTATTAAAAAAGTATATATACAGATATTCATGCCTACATACCTCATAATATAAACGTTTGGTTATTTATCTATGTGTCTGATTGAAAATGACATAAAAATATGCAATATATGTTCCTAATGGTGCAAAGTATGGATTTACCAGTGTCCTATCAAAATATTTTTGTAAGTCTAATAGTACATATATACCTTATCACAAAATTGTCAAGAGTTTCTGCATAGGATAATGCTCCACTCAAAAAGCGTAGAGCAAATATCACTTGAGTAGCATTTATAAAAAAAAACAATTTCCGGAGATTGTGCCGAAATAACCTGGCCAACATTACCGAAACCGAATTTTCCTAACTGAATCACAACAAGCGAACTTGGTATGCCTTTTGATCTCAGAAAGTTTCTCAGAGTTGGCACTGTCCATTTTCTAAGTTCATCCTCACTAATATCCATAGTGTTATCCATAGTGAAGTCGTGTAGCGAGTGTGGCGATGGCTCTTAACACGCTAGATTTGTTTATGTTTCGATTGAACAATCTCGGTGCATGTTAGACAATATCCTCTATACTGTTAATTTCTTAAGACTATTAATTGTTGTGATTTTCTGTATGAATATAATTCATATTAATTTTTATGGAAAGAAAAAGGCATTAAAACTACGCTTTACCTATTGATGATTTTTTTTTTCTATTTTTTGTCCCAGAAATGGAGATGGTAAAGAAGAGCACTCGACATATATATAAACATTTCCACTTTTTTAGCTTACATGCCACGAGTACATTCTTAGAAAGATTATAACTATTTTATTAAACCATTTAATATTTACAAAACGTGCAGAAAAGTACGTTCCAGTTGACCAACTTGCTGTGAAATAATTAACTCATCTGGCGGTTGAAGGCACCTACATAGCAGATCGCGATTGGTCCCATTGGTGCAACACCCTACTCGTATTCCTGACCGTCTTGGAGACACGCCCAACATTCTTGATCTCTTCACCTCTAATCCTTCTGCTTATGCAGTCACCATTTCATCTTCGTTGGGCTCCTCTGATCACAATCTTATTTCTATATCTTGTCGTATTTCTGCAATCCCTCCACAAGATCCCCCAAGGCGAAGGTGCCTCTGGCGTTTTGCCTCTACCAGTTGGGGGGACCTGAGGAGGTATTATGCTGATTTTCCCTGTAATGATTACTGCTTCCGTGCCAGAGACCCATCCCTTTGTGCTGAGCGCATCACAGAGGTGATAGTGTCGGGCATAGAGGCGTACATTCCTCATTCTTTATCTCAACCTAAACCTTCTAAACCTTGGTTTAACTGAGCCTGTTCTCGTGCTATACATGATAGAAAGGTTGCCCACAAAAGGTACTTGAGTCTTCCATCTCCTGAATTTCATGCACTTTATATCTCTGCCCGGAATCATGCCAAGTCTGTTCTTCAACTTACCAAACACTCCTTCATCAATAGAAAATGTCAAAATCTTTCAAACTCAAACTCCCTTCTAGATTTCTGGCATCTAGCCAAAAACATCTCACACAACTTCAATTCTTCATCTCTCCCTCCTTTATTTCATCCCGATGACACCACTGCCCTCTCTTCTATCTCTAAAGCTGAACTCTTTTCTCAAATCTTTGCTCACAACTCCATCTTGGACGATTCTGGGCTTGTCCCTCCCTCTCCTTCTCCCTCTGACTATTTCATGTCTACAATTAAAATTCTTCGTAATGATGTTTTCCATGCCCTCGCTGGCCTAAACCCTCGGAATGCTTATGGTCCTGATGGGATACCTCCTATTGTTCTCAAAAACTGTGCTTCTGTGCTTGCACCTTGCTTAGCCAAATTCTTCCAACTTTGTCTATCGACTTCTACTTTTCCTTCCTGCTGGAAGTTAGCTTACATTTAGCCTGTTCCATTCTAACCCCTCAAACTACCGTCCTATAGCTTTACCCCCCCCAGATGGGAACCGCCTTCTCGTGGTGGGGGGCTTGCGTGCCCCTGTGACTTGGCGAGCTAGGCTAGTGGGGGCTTAGGCCCCTGCTTTGCCCTTTCGAGGGGAAGAGGGCTACCCATGCTAGTACGGTCACCAGTGAGGGGCGGAGCCACCCGCTAGAGGGATCGCCCAATAGGGGCTGTCCTGTGCTGGATGGTTGGGTGTCCAGGCTGGAATGCTTTGGGAGGGGGGTCTCAGCTCTGTCGTGGACAAACTTTCGTATCATGTGGGACCTTTTTTCAAAACGATTGGTCCGCATGGGGACGAGGTACCCCGTCCACGGCAGCCAGTGCTCCCTCCCATTGTAGTCCCAGTAGGTGGTTTCCCTAGCCCCTGGAGCCAATTTTTTGTGTAACGTTATACATATGGTGACACACAAAAAACAGTCAGGTTCTCGTGAGGTGGCTGACCTGGCCCACGAGATGTCATCTTCAGGTCTGAGTGGGAAGGAGGATTCCCCTCCACAAGAGCCTCCCACAGCAATCTCCTGTTCTGGGAGTTCTTCTGAGGGACGTATTTCTGCTGCATATGACTCCCTTGTGATGGTAAATGTTAACCCATCATTTTCTTATCACGCCATGCACTCACTTCTCAAGGTGTATGGTACGGTTCTCCGTATTCGACTTGTTTACGATAACGATTTTCCGTCTAACCGCTGCTATGTAACGTTTCTGTCATGCGATGAAGCCCGTTTGGCAGTAGAACATGTAGCATCACTGCCCCTTGCTGGCTCTGGTTTTAAGACAGAACTTCTTCACCCTCGCAATATTTCGGACAGTGACACGGACTACATCCCAAATCTTTTTGACCACTATTCCGAGAATTCAGTTCCTGAAGTCCGCCAGATCCCGCCTCCACGTTGGTTTGTGACATACTACTAAAATGGGCAGGGGAATTTCATACATGCCTCCCGGTACCTGTCAAAAGAGATCGGCACGATTCCTGAGGGAAACCTCAAGTAACACGGAAAGGGGGTGCTCTTGTGGGCTAAAGATATTACGCAAGCAAGGATGTTGCAACATCTCCCCTGCCCTAATGACAGCATGTTTGAGACTATTAAGGCACATCCCACCTTTAATTACAGTAAAGGTTGTGTGTACAGTCAGGATCTCTATGAATTTCCTGAGGAGGAAATACTGGCTATGTGTCCTAACTCAGTCCAGAAGGTGACTAAGATGAGGAACTCCTCCAACATGGTCCTTCTCACCTTTTTTGGGTCCACCCTCCCTGACCGTGTTAATGTCGGACCTATTAATCTTAGGGTGAGGCGTTTTGTTTCTCGTCCTCTTCAGTGCTGCTCATGCTATGGGTACGGTCACGGCAAAAGCTCGTGTAAGGAAGCTTCTCGATGTGGTAATTGCTCTGCACTAGACTCACATTCTGAGGAGCATTGCAATGCTGCAGCTTATTGTTTCCATTGCCGTGATGCTCACCAGGTACGTTCCAGGCAATGCCCTAGGTATCGCCTGGAGCAGGACATTCTACAGCTTGCTAATAGTCAGTTTATCAGCCTCGGTAGCGCCCACTGTGAACTCCTGTACCGTCAGAAGGACAGTACAAGTGCGACATCCTATGCCTCATTGGCCGCTTGCTCTTCGACTGAGTCTGCCGGTCCAAAGACAACTCCTACTGCTACCTCTCGCTCTGTTAGGGCGTGTGGTCCTGTTCATCTGACTAACAGGTTTGCCGTTTTGTCCAATGACTTGGTTGAGTCATCTCTTAGAAGTGACGAAAACAATACGGATTTGACCAATGTAACCCATGTAGCAGATGTCCATTTGCCACCTGTATCGCCTAAGCATTTGAAGGGCCTGACCAAACGGAACCGCGGCTCTGCGGAGTCGATAGATTTAGCTCAGCCTAAACAATCTAAGGTTTCTCCCGGTGCACGTGACTGTGAGTCTTCTAGGGACCGCTCTGCAATGGTAGCTTCAGTTGTTTCTGCTCAGCCTCCTGTGACGCCCTCCGTCTCAGATCGGGCTTCTTGTGATGAGGACGGTCTTAGCATGGAGACGTCCGATGATATTGTCACAGCCGTCCCTTGTGGACCCACTCTATCAGTCCATCCTGACCCTCGTCTTCCGATGACCGGTAGGAGTGATGATGGTTCGCATCACTCACCGATAGGCTGAAAGGCTGCGGTCCAACGACCCAGTACATCTCAACTCCCAGTGTCTTCTCGTCAGTTGATTATTTCTAGTCAGGCGAGCCACGGGCAGCCCATTCAAAAAGCTCGCCTGTCCACTGCACCTAAATAGTCATCTTCAAGCTTCTACAGTGGAACTGTAGAGGCCTTCGCGCCTCGTGGGGGAACTCCGAGCTTTATTGTCGGAGTTCTCTCCAGCCTGTGTAGCTTTACAAGAGACTATGCTAGGTGATAGTACTTATTCTAGTCCTCCTGGCTATCGTGCCTTTTTTAGCACTCCTTTCCCTGACCAGGGCCACCACGGTGGCACAGCTATTCTAGTCCGTCAAGACATACCTGTTGTCCCCTTGACAACTCAACTCTCCCTTCAGGTGGTTGCTGTTAAGGTCTTTATGGGACGATCCTACACTATTTGCAGTTTATATCTCCTCCTCGGCTTCCTGTCTCCAGGGGTGAGCTTGACGGCCTGGTGCGTCAGCTGACTCCGCCTTTCCTCTTGTTGGGAGATTTTAACGGCCGTCACCCATTGTGGGATGAAGGTGCTAGTAATCCTCGTGGGGTTTTAATCGGTTCTTTTATTGAGGATGAGGGATTGGAGATTTTAAATTCTGGGGATGTTACACATTTCCATAGTCCTACTGGGACTTTTACAGCTATCGATCTTTCTATTTGTACATCTAATTCTTTCCTTGATTTTAATTGGCGGGTCCTACCGGATTTACGCGGTAGTGACCACTTTCCTATTTTATTGGAATCTGTGAACTCTGAGCCACAGTCCCGGCACCCATGCTGGGTTTTAGACAAGGCAGATTGGCCTCGATTCACAGACCTTAGCTCTTTTATCCGTCCGTTGGCGGACTTTTCTACTTGTGCTGAGGCTGTTGATTATTTTACCGATTTTTTACATTCAGCAGCACTTCAAACAATCCCTAGGACGTCCGGTCGCTTTTTGAAGCGTCACGTTCCTTGGTGGAACACAGCATGCACTAAACCTGTGCAAAAGAAACGGGCGGCTTTCTCTCGTCTCCGGCGACATCGTCGGGATCCGCAGTGCCTGGAAGCTTTTCGACGCTGGCGAGCTTTCCTCTTGGAAAGCTTATGTGTCTTCCATTAATGGCCACACCCCTCTTACGGATGTCTTTAGCAAAGTCCGCTGAATTGCTGGGAAGTATTCTGCTCCTCCCCCAGCAGTTTTGTTGTCTGCTGGGCGAACGGTGGCAGACCCTAGGACTGTCGCCGACTTCTTCGCGGAGCACTTTGCCAGTGTTTCCCCGAGGCATCCTGCAGCCCCAGGCGCACGTCACCGCCAGAGAATGGAATCTCTCGGTATAAATTTTTCTTCCGCTGGAGGAGAGTCTTATAATGTCCCTTTCTCTGCTTCCGATTTGCGGACTGCTTTGTCTCAGTGTCATGACTCTTCTCCTGGTCCAGACGACATTCCTTACGCCTTTTTGCGTCACATGTCTGACCGTGCTTTTAACTTTTTATTAAATTTTTATAATATGATTTGGCATACCGGTGACTTTCCATCTTCTTGGGCTGTGGCAGTGGTTCTCCCATTTCCGAACCCTGGGAAAGATAATCTCCAGGCTACGAACTATCGTCCTATATCTTTGACATTCTGCATTTGTAAAGTGTTAGAAAAGATGGTAAATGTAAGACTCATGTGGTACATGGAGAGAGGTAAGTACTTGTCATCGGTACAGTACGGCTTCTGAAAGATGAGGTCTACTACTGATGCTCTTTTATCCTTAGAGTCTTCCATTTGTGAGGCCTTCGCTAATCACCACCATCAAGTAACAGTGTTTTTTGACCTGGAGAAAGCCTACGACACGGCTTGGTGTCATGGCATTTTACAGTCTTTGTTTAATTTTGGCCTTCGTGGCAACCTTCCTCTTTTTATCCAACAGTTTTTTATGCAGACGTTTTTTACGGGTTCGAGTTGGGAGTGTTCTCTCTGAGGCTACTGCTGTAAATGATGGCGTTCCACAGGGAAGTATTCTTAGTGTTACATTATTCGCAGTCGCCATAAATGATTTGTGTTATTGATACTCTCCCAGAAGGCATTCACAGCTCCTTATATGTTGATGATTTATGTATTTTTTTTGCTGCTGGTAGGATGTCACTGAATGAGTGGAAGCTCCAACTGGCGATCAATAGGGTGTCCAGTTGGGCCAACATGAACTGTTTTCGATTTTCCACCTCGAAGACCGTGTCTATGCATTTTTGTCGTAGTCGTGGCGTTCATCCAGATCCCGATTTATATTTAGCCAATAGACGCATCTCATGTGTGGAGGCCACTCGATATCTTGGCCTATTGTTTGACAACTGTCTTACTTGGGTTCCCCCTTTCCGTTCTCTTAAAGCGTCTTGCAGGACGGCACTGTCCATTCTTCGGGTTTTAAGTCACACCTCTTGGGGTGCGGTCAGGGATACGTTGCTGCTGCTTAACCGCACACTCATACTTCCCAAGCTGGAATACGGTTGTGAGATCTACTCATCCTCAACGGATGCACGATTACGCACGCTTGACTCCGTGCATCATGCTGGGGTCCGCTTGGCTACAGTTGCTTTTCGGACATCCCCAATACCTAGCCTTCTATTGGATGCTGGTTTCTGGCCGCTCGACCTCCGGCGCCAGTCTTCGATGCTCCGGGTGTTGGTTTCGCACCCACAGTCTTCCCGATTCTGTCCCATGTCTATCAATGTTGCGGGACTCGCGTTCGCAGGCGTATGTCACTCGACCGAGTCTTTACTGCGGAGCTGTGTGCCATAGTCCTAGCTTTACAGATAATTTTTACTCTCTGTGTTTCGTCTTTTGCAATTTTTATTGACTGTCGCAGTGCTCTTACTGCTCTCTCTTGCACAGTCTCTCTTAATCCTTTGGTTTTATCAGCCCAGGAGTGGCTATATCTTTTTATTAAACGAGGATATCATGTTGGGTTCTGTTGGGTCCCTGGTCACGTTGGTGTTCCAGGGAATGAACACGCAGACCGCCTTGCTAAAGAGGCAGCAAGTCGCGCTCCATCTCCTGCCCCTGTTCCGTTTCGAGATGTTTCCTCTAATCCGTGAGGTAATTGCAGCAATTTGGCAAAGGAGATGGCTAACGGGGGTCGCAACCTCGAAAATGGGAGAGATCACTACTTCCTCTATCCCTCAATGGACATACACCGATGTCCGGGATCGCCGATTACAGACTTTGTTGACGCGACTGCGTATAGGTCACACGTACCTTACAAATAAGTACCTGTTGACCAGGGACCCTCAACCTTACTGTGATGACTCCCTGGTGCCGCTTACTGTGCGGCACCTACTCGTGGAGTGCCCCAGTTTAACTGACTTAAGACACCGCTACCTCTACCGCTATCGCGGTAGAGATAGCGGTTTTTAGTTATTCTATAATTTTTCTTTTAAAATTTTTTCGTCCTATTTAAATTTTTTGTAGCGGCGCCAAATGACCCTGGCTGTTGCGGCGCCTACATCAAAATCCATTCCATTCCTCGCTAAAGAGGCAGCAAGTCGCGCTACAGCTCCTTCCCCTGTTCCGTTTCGAGATGTATTTATTTCACTTTATTCATGTGGCGGTTGCAGGAATTTGGCAGAGGAGATGGTTAACGGGGGTCGCAACCTCGAAAATGGGAGAGATCACTACTTCCACTATTCCTCAGTGGACATACTCCCATGTCCGGGATCGCCGTGCACAGACTTTATTGGCGCAACTGCGTATAGGTCACATGTACCTTACACATAGGTACCTGCTGACCAGGTACCCAGTACCAACCTTATTGTGATGACTGCTTGGTGCCGCTCTGGTAGAGTGCCCTAGTTTTATCGAGTTACGCCACCGCTACCTCTACCGGTGTCGCGGTAGCGATAGTGGTGTCTACTATCTCTCAAAGGTCCTTGGACCAGCTTCTCTGGCCCCTGGCCATGACGTTTTTAGCTTTCTGGGAGAAGCGGGCCTCCTCCCCAATTTGTAAATTTTATTTCTTATTATGTAAATACATAATATTTTTAATTTTATTGTAGTCTTAGTTTTTAGTTTTATTATTTTTTTTAACTACGTTTAGTTTTTTTTTAAACTATTGTTGCGGCGCCATATGACCCCAGCTGTTGCGGTGCCTAAAGCAAATCCATCCTATAGTTTTAATTTTTTGCTTGTCTATAGTTTTTAATCCATCCTGAATAGGAAGATTCTCAAACATCTGTCACTCCACAATCTTCTGTCTGATTGCCAGTTTGGCTTCCGTCAAGGTCGCTCTACTGGTGATCTTCTGGATTTCCTTACTGAGTCCTGGTCATCCTCTTTTAGAGATTTCGGTGAATCTATTGCTGTAGCGTTAGACATATCAAAAGCTTTTGATAGAGTCTGGTATAAAAGTTTGATTTCAAAACCCCTCCTACGGCTTCTATCCTTCTCTCTGCAACTTTATCTCATGTTTCCTTTCCGACCGCTCTATTGCTGCTGTGGTAGACGGCCACTGTTCTTTCCTAAATCTATTAATAGTGGTGTTTCTCAGGGTTCTGTCCGGTCACCCACTGTCTTTCTGTTATTCATTAATGACCTTTTTAAACAAACTTCTTGCCCTATCCACTCCTACGCTGATGATACCACCCTACATCTTTCCACGTCCTTCCAGAGATGACCAACCCTTCAGGAAGTCAATAGATCACACAGGGACGCCACAGAACGCCTGACTTCCGATCTTTGTAAGATTTCCGATTGGGGCAGAGGAAATCTAGTTGTTTTCAATGCCTCAAAAACTCAATTCCTCCATCTATCAACTCGACACAACCGTCCAGACAACTATTCCCTCTTCAACGATACTCAACTGTCTTCCTCTTCCACAATGAATATCCTAGGTCTGTCCTTTGCTCATAATCATAACTGGAAACTTCACATCTCGTCTCTTGTTAAAACAGCTTCTATGAAGTTAGGTGTTCTGATGCGTCTCCGCCAGTTTTCCTCGCCCCTCCAACTGCTTATTCTGTATAAGGGCCTTAAATGTCCCTGTATGGAGTACTCTTCGAAGGTTGGGGGGGTTTCCAGTCACACCGTTTTACTAGATAGGGTGGAATCAAAAGCTTTTCGTCTCATCAACTCCCCTCCTCTGACTAACCCTGTATCTCACCGCTGGAATGTTGCATCTCTTTCTATCTAACTCAACAAAATCAGACTAGAGTCAAGCTCAACAGGGTCTTCTTTCCTCGCTGTTAAACGCAGACCCGTTCCCCTGCCTGTGGGTTCGCTAGATAGTAGATAGGGACAGTGAGAATCTCGTTAATCCATTCATGCGTGTCACTAATTAGATGACGAGGCATTTCGCTATTTTTTTTTTTTTTTTGCGTCTTCACATTCCTCATCCCACTCCCTTAAACTGAAGTTTTTAATAGTTATTTTAAATAAATATAAAAGTTTTTATTCCCCATTGGGGCCGGACAAAGCCATGGGTATATGCTACACACTTTACCCCTTGCAATATTTAGTAAAGCATAGACAAAAAATATAAAGTACTGATCAGGCATATATATGACACCTATATAGAAATATGAACCAATAATATATCAAAGGTGAGACCATGGGCCTCGGTCCGAAGGGGGAATGGGTCTGGAGGCGATGTGCCCTAGGTGTTAGGCAGGCTAGACCTAAATACCCTGGTGGAGTTATTCACCCAGAGCCCATGTCCCGGTGGGCCCAGAGGGTCGCGACGGACCCCTCCATCGTCCGGACTATAAGGAGGCAGACCTCTACCTTCGTTAGGCCCAGGCTCTTAAGAGCCATATAAGAGGGGGTCGACATAAGGCTGCGCCAATTGATGGTCACCATGGTGAACACTGGGGTGTGCCCTGTCCTCTCTCTGACCCAGGTCCGTATGTCCCCGACGTCGTAGTAGGAGCTCTTGAGGTCGTGGGCCCAACTCAAAAAGTCACCGACAGCATTGTCAGCCACTATTTGAATGTCTAGCACCACGGCCCCGTCGCGCCCCCAAACCACAACGTCAGGGACCCGGACTCCAGCCCGTGTTCTTATGGGCTGTTCACGCAGCACCTCTAGGTTCTTACTGGTGAGCTGTTGTACCACTAGGACGAGGACATGGTTGTGCCTCCGCGTCCTCTCAGGTGCTAATTTTGGGCAGCTTTGTAGGAGGTGGCCAAGAGATTCTGGCCAACCACAGCCCAAGTCACAGAGGATGGGCGCACCAGGTCTTCCTCGTGAGGATCTCATCCTCGTGTTCACCACGCCAAGGCGAGTTTTAATAGCATGGATGTAAGTAGAACCCCTCATCAGCCTTGTCCCATCATCCACCCACTCATGGGTGAGTGGAGATGAGCCGCAGCCCGAGAGGTCCCGGCCATCAGCGGATGTGTAGAGCAGATGCTGGTTAGCTCTAGCGGCCTCTTTTCTTAACTTCTTTGCTGATGGTCCTGGGGTAGGAGTATAGTGTCCGCTATCCTGGCAACCCTAGTATCGGGACTCTTTGCGAGCCACTCCAAGATTCCCCTTTTCATGGCTGGCACGCTTTGTTGTAACTGTGGCACCCCCAACCCCCTTGGCACTCTCTTGCATAAAGAGCATCATTGGGTGTGTCCAGCGGCAGGTGTAAAGCCTTCTTAACAAACATCTTAATTTCTTGGTCATATGATTTAAGGGTGCTTTTGGTGGATTTGCCATGAATCCTTGCGTATTGGTGTTTGGGCACAACTACATTCTTCACAGCCCACAGCTTCTGCTGCGGCTGAAGGGGAGATCTCTGGACCGCGCCCAAGCCTCGCACCAAGGCCGCCAGGGCCCGCCCTGGCTCATCACAGCACTTGGTCGGTCCCACCTCAAGGCCGAGGTATTTGTAACTCTTGCCAAGCATCACCGCTCTCAGCCCCCTGTCACCGGCATAAAAGATGGAAGGGTCGACTAGCCACCTCTTCCTCTTTCCGTCTCAATGATGTTAATTGTGGCACATTTCTCATGGCCCAATTCCAGCCCCACCCTCCCGGCCTCGATGACCAGCGCATCAATCGGGGGTGGATGCTGTAAGTACCACATCGTCAGCATAGGCGATATAATTCAGGGGTATGCCGGCAAGACGCGCCCCTACATCTGCCGGCAAAGAGGAGAGTGCCCAGTCTAGGGTGATATTAAACAAGTAGGGAGACAATGGGTCTCCCTGGAGCACTCCTCTCGTAATATTGATGTTATCCCCGAGAATATTTGTGCTAGCCTTTTCATATAGGCTTATAATTAACTCAGTCAGTACAGGTGGAAAACCCCATCTCCTGGTCGCAGCTACCAAGGATGGGTGACCCACTGAGTCAAAGGCTTTCTTAAAATCAATGTAGGCTACAGACAAGTTCTTATAATGGGCCTTGGCGTCACTGATCAGTCTTTGGATAAGGAGGAGGATGACCACCACACCCTCCTCGGGCGCAAAGCCTTTCTGCTTCGCAGGCAAGGGCGATGCCGCCATGAGACGAGCTGCAATGATCTTATTAAAGAGCCTGAGAAGGATTGGTTTTATCGTGAGTAGGCGAAACTCACTTGGCTCCTTGGCCTCAGGCTTCTTTGGGATTACAGTAGTTCGTCCCTTGGCCCAACTCCAAGGGACTTCTTTGAGGAGCAGGAGGGCATTAAAAGCCTATCCAAGCTTCCTTAGCTCGAGTGCACATATGCACTCAAGTCCTCTGCTGTCCGGTCCGGGGGCAGTAGCAGCCTTAGTAGATCTTATGGCTTGCTTAATCTCCTCCTCCGTTATCGGGCCGGCGACATCAAGAGTGGGCCTAATAGCAGCGGGTGTTCTTGTCTCATTCCCAGACTGTCTTTGGAAGAGGCCAGCCGAGGCCTTCATATTGGGCGGAATGGCGGGTGGGCCGTCAGGAATACCTTCAAGTATTTCCTTAACGGCCTGGCCTCTCTCTTTGTGCCATAGTGTCTGTATTCTCTTGAACTGCCTTCTTCTAACAGCCTTTCTTTTTTTGACTCACCGGGGCCGCCCCTTTCCGGAGGTCTATATCTATAAGCACTTGGTGGGCACCACAGGTCTACTTGGTGCTCCACCTCGCCAATGCAGCTAGGGACGGAAAGTCCTAGGGCATCAGATAGCTGCTGCACGCTAGCGTGGACATCCTCCTCGGACATAATGTGAGGAGGAGGTGGCTGGGGACCGCCAGGGACAGGTCCCCTAGGTGTTACGTCAGGGTTTAGACTAGAACGGCCAATAAGTGTTGTAAGAGGCGAGGTAGCAGGACCCTGAGGGTCCAGCGCCGACGACGGACTACTTGGCACAGCAGCTGATCTGACCCGGGCCTTGTAGGACTCAGACCGGCGAGCCCTTTATCCCCTCGATTGTACGATGAGAGAGGACATGTTGCTGTATCTTTAGATTGATGTTAGAGGCCCCAAGTCTCATAGTCCGCCATCATAGCTATGTTCTCAGGGTCACATCTCGCCCTCTGGTGCACGGTCTTTAAAGCGACCGCCTCCCCAGCATGGAACTGGGAGGGGTGCCGAGCGCGTTCATGAACCCGTCTTCCCTGGTAGTTTGAGAAGACTCAGGCACATGTGGGGCAGGTGGGGCTTCTGTCCACCCGGACCTCTGCCATAGTGACACACACACAGATACACTTGTGTGTCCAAAAAATCGCCTTCAGAAGATATACTAGTAAGACAGAGTCCACAGAAGCAGCCAAATATTGCAGAAAAAGCTGCTTCAGGAGGGAAAGTATTAGCTGCAAGTTAATTTTGGAATCGATTTCCAAAGTTAAATCGCGTTGCCCGGCAGGAGGCCACGAGGAGGATCTTTCCCTTAACCCGTACAGCGTCAGAGACGTACGAGATACGTCGACTACTCTGAGCGAACCGGGCGTCAGAAACGCATGAGATACGTCGGCGAGCTTCCTCGTGTTTTCGGAGGTATTGCGTCCTCAAAACCTATCAGTATACTGCCATCATGCACTGTAGACATTGGTCATGCTTCCTCCTCGTCCCTGTTAACATGAATGCTTCCTGTATTTATTTATTACATATCTAAACTTTAGCAGTTTCTGCTGCCTTCAGCTCGGTGTAGCGGTAAACTGACGCCTCAACTCCGCTAATATGAACGCAGCGTAATTTCCATTACTTACTCTCACCATTTCAGATGATTTTGGTAACTGTTATATTGTGGTAGTGAAAACTGTGTATGACATGAATAAGAATTTTCCAATCGCTTTGTTATAAGGAAAAACAAGTACATATTACTCGGAAAATATTTGCACCGCGAAAGGCAATACTCCCTCGCTATATCTCGTGTCTATTTTTAGCCACAAACACTCCCCAAACAGCAAAACATGACATATTTTTCTTTCAACCCAGGAACGATATTATGCATGTGTCAACTCGGGGATCGACTGGTGAGAACCGAGGAAGCGAATAAACTATAGTCCTGCTCCTCCAACAATGTGGATTGGGTGCGGCTTGTTGGGGAATTCCCGCTGTACAGTGGTGAAGCATGTCTCATAGCCAGTGATGCAGCAGAGTTCTAATATTAGTAAAATTTTAGCAAATATGGTCAGCAAATATACATACGCATTTAACCTTAGTATTACAACGTATGAGAGAGCAGTAAACTTATTATTGATAATATATTCATAAGCCTGGCAAGAAACGTGGCATACATATTTTACAGTGTTGCTAAAAAAAAATAATATACTTATAAAGAGGTTTCCTTGCGGTTTGGGATGGGTAAATAGTTCCATAGTTATAATTAGATTATATCGTGAAGGAAAGTACTTTAAAATAAGCTGACATAAGTAAGAAAAAAACTACATTCAAATCTTCACGGCAGCAACACCAATCACGCCCGCCATCCATACAGGTGATGGGAGGTCAGCTGCGGTGTCCTTGACCAGGAAGAAAGAGAGAGGGAGGAAGAGGGAGAGAGGGGGGGTAGCCAACGAGGGATTAAAGGTATGGCAGCACTGTCCTCCCGCTATTTCCCATGGGGGCCGCACCCAATCCACATTCTTAGACGAGCAGAACTATAGTCACACAAGGCTTTGCTAAGTCGCTAACCTTAGCGCAAAACATCTCGCACCAATTAATACCACTTCCAGTCAGTTCTGGGGGGAATGACTGTCATTTTCATTTGTTTCACGTTATTTAAGACTGGTTTAGCAAAAAAAAAATCGATGTGGCCAGCACTGGCGAAATCATAAAGTCTCAGATCTGCTGATGCTGTACGGGTTAAAGTAGATCAAGTGAACTTCACAAATTGCTTTGTTCATCCAGTTACTCCCGCCATTTACCAGCACTTGGTTGAATCTCTTCACTTTGACATTCAGAGCACTGGGCAGAAATCACATTGCGTCAATATACATCACTGACCATCGCAATGCTTTGTTTTAATTAGACAATCGGATTCCCCTGGTCCGTGCCAGTTCTGAGTTGATCGCTGGGCGCCAGACGAAGTGGGTTTGGAGCGGGGGATGGCTACTGCTCGTGCCAAAGGCAGAGAGAGCCGGCGCCCCCGTGCCCATGCAGCCTAGCGCGTTCCACGGAAGGGCTAGAGACACGCCGGTCCGAGCTCTCGGCTAGAGCGGCGAGAGGGCTACCGTCGCCGGTACCGTGTGTACTCGCCCCTCGTCAGGCAACACCGAGCCGTTTTGGCCCTACCGCCGTGCCAACCTCTCAGCATGGCGCTGCGTGGACCCTGCGGATGGATTTCCAACGACGCGCATTCCCTTGCCGCGCTGGCTTTTCACTCGCAGACGGCGGAGGGGAGACCAGGAGCGACGCGGGACCCTTACCGGAGAACGGCAGAGCCCGCACCGCCTTTGCTACGAACCCGGTTCCTAACTGATCTTGCTAACTGCATGCCTTCCTTCCTCCTGCAGCCTTGCTGCACAAGGCTTTCTTCTTTCTCTCGTCCCTATTCTGTGCAACTCTAATGCAAGAATTAACCAGTACTCTGTCATTCATCCCTTTCACTGGTAAACTCTGGAACTCCCTCCCTGCATCAGTATTTCCAAATTCCTACAGCTTGTCTTCTTTTAAGAGGGATATATCGAGGTATTTGCTCTCCAACTTTGGCTGACGCTTTCAAATTTGTTAGAGAGCCAGCACTCAAGTGGGCCTTTTCTTTAAACCTTTTTTTTTTTTTTTTGCCCTTGGCTGGCCCTCTTCCCTACGTAAAAAAAAAAAAAAAATTCTATCTCCTTCCTTATGGTATGAGCGATTGCCTTCTCATCTCCTCGTGCATAACTGTCACAATGTTATGGCCAGCTCAGTGGCCCACTGACGCCTCAATCTTGTTTGCATCTTGTTTGCACCGTATACAGGTGCCTTATACAGGTGTTAAGTCAACTGACATCGGCAGCTTTCACAGTGAACTATCTCACCTCCATCCGATGAACAGCGACGTTAATCTCACAGCCACGTCACTAATCCCATTCACAGAAAGCAGCATTTAATAACAGATCATCGATACCCAAGACAGTTTGGGTAGTCAAAACAGTGAAACAGTTCTGAAACAGTGCCACTAATTCCACTTGAACAACTCATGCTCCATTAATGACATTAATGGCCATACAAGATGAGACATTTGTAAATTTTAATCAAAACTGAAAACACTCTTGGTACACTTGCCCAGCGATCAAACTATTCAGTAGAGGTGGGGCAAGAATGCTCTTATATCTGCTCCTTTGCTCCTCCGCTTCGAGTGGACTTCCAAATCGCGAGCGCCAAAAATTAGATATGAGAGAGGAAGAGCGGAGAGCGGACGCCTCAAAATCAGTCTGCTCTTCCGCTCATGCTCTGTTTTTGTCTCTTCCTCCGCTCGCACAGTCTGCTCATCCGTTAGCGCAATTTTTTCATTCTACACTGGCGCCTTCGCTTGCCTGGCTCTGTCCACTCGCGCTCACTTTCTCCACTCCCGCTCCCGCTCTCCTCTCTCTTCTCGCGCTCTTCGTTATTCGCTCACGCTCTCCGCTCATGCTCTCCACTTACGCTCTTTGCTCTCTGTTCGCAGTCTCCGTTCTCCGCTCGCAAGTTTTAAGATGGGTTTACACGTGTCAATATGTAACTGAAATTGTAATTCATTAGAAGTATCGACTAAGCCTTTCTAGTCGGAACACGTTAACACAAAGCGACGGGGAAGTATCGGCTAGTTGGTGGGAAGTTAATGTAAACAAACTGCTACTCAACAAGATATCTTCCTCTGGTGACGCTAATGATTGCGATCAAATTAAATCACCACAAGTATTCAATCCTAACCTCCAACAACACCTGCAAGGAAAGAAACAGTTCTTTGACAGTGGCAACAATCTCATCGAATGTCGATTTGTGTAGCTTTTTTTTTTTTTGCTGTATAATTTATTTTTAGGGTCCCAGATGTGTTCTTTTCCCTCACCAATTCCAAAATTTTCTCTACCTCGACATCACATTTTCAAGACTTTCTCTGTGACGTCACAACGTAAAGAAAGTAGCAAATCGATTGAACAAGACCAACATGTTGGTCTTGTTTTTCGACTTGTTTTTCCAATCGCTAGGTATCGATATTCAGTCGAGAAATCTACCGATTTGCAATTTCAGTCGCATATTGACATGTGAACCCGTCTTGAGATAATGATATTAAAGAAGAGGGAGAGGAAGAGGAAGAGGAGGAGACTTAACTTCCTGTGTATTAATTTATCATTTACCTCGTTCTAGAGTTCACCAAAGAAAGGTCTGAATAATTGTGTTAAAGAGTTGGACAGAATAGAGATGAGAGGAGAAGAAGCCTGCAGCTAGGCTGCAGGAGGAGGGGAAGCATGTAGTTACCAATATCAATAGAACAGTTAGCATGAAAATAGCAATAAAAGATAAAAAGAGATGTAACATTTCAGCAGTGAGAAAGAGGTTGAAGACTGAGTCAGTCAGAGGAAGGGAGTTGATGAGACAAAAAGCTTTTGATTTCACCCTATCTAATATAACTGTGTGAGTGAACTCCCTCAACATGTGAATAAAGCCCTTGTACAGTGGCTGCAAAAAAGTATGTATCAGTGAATTTTGGTTAGTGAGACTATACAATACAAAATAGGGCTGTTTTATTTAGAATTTTATCTTATAATGAGTATGTGGATATATTCCCTTTGTACTTCAGAATTCTCTGTATCCTCCTGGGCATGGAAGTAGCAATGGTGGAGAACTAGGAAGCATAAAAGTAGATTCATATTTTTTTTAGCTCCTCTTGATGCTGCTGGGAAGCGAATTCTCCAGCTTGGTTTTCATTACTTGCTGGGCGTTTTTGATGGGGTTGAGGTCTGAGGAGTTGCCTGGCCAATTGAGAACACGTATATTGTTTTCACCATGAACTCCTTGACAGCCTTGGACTTGTGTGCTAGTGCTAAGTCGTGCATAGAATATTGTGCTTCATGAATGTTCCAAAATATCAGCATGTGCTCCTCCAAGGCCTTCATCTTCACATTCTTAGGAAGACAGTATAGTCCAATAGATCCCTTATGACCAGTGAATGCTTCCCACACCATAATACTCTCTGACTGTTTGACTGCTTTGACAGTGTAGCGAGGGTCATAACAGGACACGTTACTGGTTCTCCTCACGATCTCGGAGTCGCCCCTGACCAGCCAGAACGTGCTTTCATCGCTGAAAATTATTTTCTGCCAGTCTGCCAATGTTCACTCCTTGTATTTCCGCCAGAAATCCAGACGTTGCTTCTTCATAGCTTCCGTCAGAAGAGGTTTCTTGGTAGCGCGGAGTGCTGGCAATTTTAAGTCCTTCTGAAGGCGATGTTAAATAGTTCGCATCGAGACGTTCTGCAGGAGGTTAAGGTGTTTCTCTTTCAGGCTGACGGCTGTAATCGAAGGTTCTTCCTTCATCTCTCTTGCCGAGACTTTGCTTGTGCGCGGAGGCATCACCCTTGGTTCCCTAGAGCCTGGTTTTCTACATGGTGATGTGTGTGTGTGTGTGGTTGTAGGAGGTGATAGCTGAATGATGTTTCCTGTGTTACACCACTTATTCTAGAGTGGTGCAACACATCTAAATCATCAATCTTTCATTACCTTTACGCAAAACTTGCGTTTGACATGTGAAACCCCCGTTTTCTCATGGCCCGGAGGGAAGATATTTCTTAATTTTTCGGACTTTGGCGGCCCGCCACGGCCGAACCAGAACACTTGGAGAGTTGCGGATTTCGAGTTCAGATGCGGAAAAATATAATCTACAATCCCATAAGAAAAAAATTCCTTGGTGAAAGTTGAAAAATACCCGGAAATGGTCAGCCAGGGGGGAAGGAAGGTAAAAAAAAAAAAAAAAGAAAATGGCGTACGTAAGGGGTTAATTCTGCCGCTAAGAGTATGACAGACCAGCCTTCGACTAGGAGGGCAAGGGGCCGGGTTTTATCTTGAAGAGACAGCTGTGCATAACCCATAATAATGAATGTGGGGTGTCTGGTAGTAGGTTGAAGTTGGCGCGCAAGTATCAAACAGGGGCGCTCAGGAGTAGCATAACAAATACCCTCTCTGTAGAAACTCTGGAGGTTCACTAAGGCCTAGTGTGGTTAGGAACAATGAATAGAGGTGGGCACTAGCTGACCAAGATCATCACTAACTCCACCCACTCTGCTGGTGGCGAAAAAAGCAAATACGTGGATATTCGTGTGTGTACTTTTTATTGCAGTGAAAATGTATACTTTTTTTTTGCCACTGTACAGTGTTTGCAGTTGGAGGGGCGAGAAAAAAACTGGCGGAGACGCCTCAGAACGTTTAACTTCATAGAAGCTGTTTTAGCAAGCGATGAAATGTGAAGTTTCCAGTTAAGATTATGAGTAAAGGACAGACCGAGGATATTCAGTGTGGAAGAAAGAGACAGGTGAGTGTCAATGAAGAAGAGGGGATATTTACTTGGAAGGTTGTGTCGATATGATAGATGGAGGAATTGAGTTTTTGAGGCACTAAGAACAGCTAATTTTTCTCTGCTCCTATGAGAAATCTTAGAAAGATCAGAAGTCAGGCGTTCTGTGGCGTCCCTGCATTATCTGTTGACTTCCTGAAGGGTTGGTCGTCTCTGAAAAGACGTGGGAAGATGTAGAGTGGTATCATCAGCGTAGGAGTGGATAGGGCAAGAAGTTTGGCTAAGAATATTATTAATGAATAATAGAAAGAGAGTGGGTGATAGGACAGAACCTTGAGGAACACGACTGTTAATAAAATTAGGAGAACCAAAGCAGCAATGGAATGGGCAGAAAGGAATTTTGAGTTAAAGTTGCAGAGAAGGATAGAAACCGTAGGAGGGTAGTTTTGAAATCAAGGCTTTGTGCCAGACTCTATCAAAAGCTTTTGATCATGTCTAATGCAACAGCATTAGACATGATCAGTGAGGAAAGCTTGATCACCAGTAGAGAGACCTTGACGGAAGTCATACTGGCGATCAGATAGAAGATTGTAAAGTGATAAATGTTTAAGAATCTTCCTATTCAGGATAGATTAAAAAATTTTAGACAAGCAAGAGATTATAGCTATAAGTTCGAGGGATTAGAACGGTCACTCCTTTTAGTAGAGATGTACCGATACCAAAATTTTGGCTGATTCCGATATCGATACCGATACCACCGATATTACTACTTATAGTGATTGTTATACTGGACACCAGGATGAGTTGGTGGACGGCGAGCGTTATCAGATGGGAGGCTTTGTTTTGGGGGATACTGTAAGTCCTGAGAACGTTTGTAAAATAGGAGCAATTCTAGAAGCTTTTGAAGCCATTTGCAAAAGTAAATTACTCAGTAATTGGAATGAATATCTTCCCAGTCTTCTTACTCCTTCAGCGACTATTTGGTCTTGTGCATTTTCATTATTAATTTTATTGACGATATTTTGGTGATCAAAAATACTTTTAAAATGATTAAAATTGTAAAACAGACACAAAATATTAGCAAAAAAAAATTTTTGTTGTGTATGTTTCTCTTTAATTAAATCTGACATCCTTTGATATTAATTCATTACATATTAGTAGACCAATTCAGAAAAATGAGCTTTCACCTAATCTTTTCAATTAAATAGAAAAAAGTTAGTTTATTCTAAATTTCTAGTGTATTGCTATGATCTTAAATAATTAATTTGCAACAAATTATACACAATGCACATGATTACAAAACAGAATCGTTACTTTTTTAGTTATGGAATTTTTACATTCTTAGGTTAACACAAATAACTCAAAAATTAAACTTGCATTAAAATTAATATACATATATAATTCGAGCTTCCACCTATTCCAGTATATCTTGGAAAAGGCTAGCACTAGCACTGTTAATTATAAATCAAATAAGAATATGCTGTTATTTACAATAATGCAAAATGCTTAACTATATATATATATATATATATATATATATATATATATATATATATATATATATATATATATATATATATACCAAATCATTTTGTTGGATTCTCAATATCTGAAGTTTGACATTCTTAGATTATAGTTAAAAAGCATAAGCGTTTCACCTGTGTGAACTTTGTGTGGGTGGAGGAGCAGCGTCTGACTGAGAGACAGTAAGAATGCGTGGTGACTCATGACCGACCGTGTGACAGGATGCCAGAGTTCAGCCTATACACATATCATACACGTCCAATTTAGAGGTTGTGACTTATTACATCCGGTAATCACCACGGAAACTTAATACGCCGTATTATATTAATTTAGTATTATCAATATCTTATTGCGAATATATCACTAAGTAGTAAATTCCTTTTAGGTATCGGAAGTATCGGCATAAAATAAGCCGATATCGATACCGATACCAAAAAAATAGTCCGATACCGCCGATTTCGATACCGATACCGATCCATCGGTACATCTCTACTTGTTAGGAACAGGCTGAATATAGGCAAACTTCCAGCAAGAAGGAAAGGTAGAAGTTGACAAAGTTGAAAGAGTTTGGCCAGGCAAGGTGCAACCATGCAAGCACAGTTTTTTTAGAACATTTGGAGGGACCCCATCAGGTTCATAAGCTTTTTGACTATTTAGGCCAGCGAGGGCATGGAAATTATTATTATGAAAAATTTTGACTGAAGACATGAAATAATCAGAGAGAGGAAAAGAGGAAGGGACAAGTCAAGAATCATCCAAGGTGGAGTTGTTAGCAAAGGTTTGAGAAAAGAATTCAGCTTTAGAGACAGAAGAGATGGCAGTGGTGCCATTAGGACGAAATGAAGGAGAGAAAGATGAAGAATTGAAGTCATTGGAGATGTTTTTGGCCAGGTGCCAGAAATTTCGAGTGGAGTTTGAGTTTGAAAGATTTTATAATTTTCTATTTATGAAGGAGTGTCTGGCAGATTGAAGAACAGACTTGGCATTATTCTAGGTAGAAATGTAAAGTGCATGAGATTCAAGAGATGGAAGGCTCAAGTACTTTTTGTTGGTAATCTCTATCATATTGGATGAGAACAGGTATTGAAGGTTTAGGTTGAGAGAAAGAACGAGGAATGTACGCCTCTATGCCAGATATTATCACCTTTGTTATGCGTTCAGCACAAAGAGATGGGTCTCTGATATGTAAACAGTAATCATTCCAGGGAAAATCAGCATAGTACTTGCTCAAGTTTCCCCAACTGGCAGAGGCAAAATGCCAGATGCACCTCTACTTTGGGGATCCTGAGGAGGGATTGGAGAAATAGGACAAGATACAGAAATGACTTTGTGATCAGATGAGTTCAACGGAGAAGATAGGGTAACAGCATAGATAGAAGGATTAGAGGTTAGGAAAAAATCAAGAATGTTGGGCGTATCTTCAAGGGTGTTGCACCAGTTGCTCTAGGTCATGGAGGATAGCAGAGTTGAAGGCTAGTTCATTAGAATGGTCAGTGAAGGGAGAGGAAAGCCAAAGCTGGTGGTGAACACTGAAATGTCCAATAATGGAGATTTCCACGAAAGGGTAGAGGGACAGAATGTGCTCTACCTTGGAAGTTAGATAGTCAAAGAATTTACTATATTCAGATGAGTTACGGGAGAGATAGACAGCACAGATAGATTTAGTTAGAGTGACTATTGAGTCGAAGCCAGATGGTGAAAAACTCAGAAGATTCAAGAGCGTAGGCACGAGAGCAAGTTAAGTTGTTGTGGACATAGATGCAACATCCAGCTTTTGAACGAAAATGAGAATAGAGAAAGTAAGAGGGAAGAGAGAAGGGGCTACTGTCAGTAGCCTCAGACAGCTGGGTTTCGGTGAGGAAAAGAAGATAGGGTTTATTAGAGTTGGTATTTCACAGATTGAAAATTAGATCCAAGACCGTGAATGTTGCAGAAGTTAAGTCGTTCCTCAGCCATTGGCCTTCATCCAGAGAGAGGAAAGCTGGCCCTTGAATCCATCTACCATCTACTTCGTGATGGCCGGTCCGTTCGGGCTCTGACTGCCATCATCTGCCGGGTTTATTGACGAGTTCGCATGTCTCCACTGTTCTGGGTTGGATTCTTCATGAATCGTTAAGATCTGGATGGCCACAAAAACGTGAAAGCATCGTTCAGTATTGTTAATATACTGTAAGACGGCTGTGGTGTCCGTTCAGAACTTTGATATGTTTTTTTGGTTGAGCTCCTGACATATTTGTTTGTCTGCGTTTGGGGCCAATATGGTAGCACACAATTCAAGATGAAGTGTCCCAGAGGGGGTAGTTTGGCCTTGCCACACATAATGGAGACATGATATGATCCTTCCACATTTGTCATCTTCAGATATAACGGAATGCCATAGGCATGCTGAGAAGCATTGCTGTAGATCCATTGTAGTACAGTTGCCTTGCATCGATAACAACGTGGAATGCATATTCGTGTTAGATTGGGGAGGGTCTGTCAGTCACTTTCGCCAAACTGTCCTTGTTTTGTCAACTAATCCCTCATTTTCTCATCCCATCGTGTTCTGTGTCTGCACTCTACCTGTAAAATAACTTCTCCTTCTATGACACTAGGAGCGAGAAAGCCCAATGTGTCGTATATAGAGCTGATCATGCTTAGGAGATCCCGCTTCTTCTCTGGTTTCTTTGGTATTTGGACTTGCACTGCAAGTTCGTCCTCTTTCAGGTTCCACAGAATGCTCAGAGTTCGTTTTGTGGGTAACTTGTCGCCCAATAGGATTTCTTTCATTCCCACAGCTTTTTCCGACTGTGGCACTTCTCTGAGAGCCCTCTTTTGATTACAGGATCATTTGGTAAGTCTGAATAAACCCTTGAGTAACAATCGTCTGAGCCTATGGATGATAATTGTACTCTTGCCTGGAGATTCTACCGAGTGTAGTTGGTCGTTGATGTGTAAAGGTTGCTAGTCCATGTAAGAAGTGTTGTGGTGACGCTAACATTTTGGACTTAGCCAAAACTAACAAGCAAAATTCGGGCCACTGGGCTATACGACTCCTTCAAGATCGTGTCCTGGTTCTGCGCATGCGCAGTAAGTCCATAGAAACGCGTCCCTAGCAAGCACACCATCAGAAAAATCACAAAGCCCTAAAATATGACTGACAAATATATATGGCAACTATGACACTGTGCGTTCACTTACGCCTGCTGACGTTCATAAATTAAAGAATGCTCAGCTAAAGCAGGCCCTCTGTACGCTTATCAACGTCCCAAAAAATGATGAACCATCCAATGCTGTGTTACTGGAAGAACTACGCAGCTTAAAGCAGGTGGTAACAGAGCTAGTGGAGGTGAAGCAGGTGACATATTTGTCGGAGAAACTGGAAGATGCTTTTAAGATCATTCATCAACAGCAAATGTATCTAGAATCGCTAGACAACAAGAGCCGTCAACACAACCTCATTATCACAGGAGTATCTGAGGATGAGGACGAGCTGGGAGAAACGGACGCCGATAAAGTAAATAAAGTGTTGGATGCCACAAGAATTAGGGAAGTAGACAACCGAACTAGACGGATCGTGAAGCGTCTCTGACAACCAAGTGAACGTAAAAAGAGGCCAATCCATGTCACTGTGAACGACCAAAGGCAGCGTGACAGTATCTTGAGAGTGGCAAGGAACCTAAAAGAAGCTAGAGGTCTCTGGGCAAACATTTACACAAAAAAGGATGTTCATCCTGCAATAAGGAAGGAATCTGCACGTTTGAGGCGGAGAGAACGAGAAGAGAAGGACCAAGCAGAGAATGCAGGAGTGAACGTGACATATGATTGGAAGAATCGTGTGATGCTGAGAGATGGGATAGTAATAAATAGATTCGTGCATCATTTTTTCTAAGACCAGGTATGACTTCCAAGTTGACACTGTGTTCTTGGAACATCACAGGAATCAAGGATAAGCTTCAGGAACCTAATATACTACAGTTTATTCTAAAGTTTGATATTGTATGGAGGTTGGAAGCCAAAAAATATTTCAACTTGAATGTCCCTGGCTTCACTGTATATGAAAATATCTCCAGAGAGGGTCAGCATAGAGGAAGTGTTGTTATGCTGGTGAAAAGTAAGCTGACAAAAAGTATCAGTTAAGTTGACATTGACAAAGAGGGGCAGATCTGGATCACTCTCTCTCTTGTTGGCCAAACCTTAAGCTGGGTGGAGTATATATACCCCCGATAAATTCTCCTTACTACCACAATGTTCACTATGGTACCCTCGCCCGACACACAACAGACCCCGGCAAGGTGATTGTCCTTGGCGATTTTAACGCTCGTGTCGGCACGCCCCTCATCACTGACAGCAGAGGAAATAGCTTTAGCTACAGGGACGTGAAGGATGAGGGGGTTAATGCGCACGGAAGAACACTGCTTAACTTATGCAACAACAATGCATTAGTGGTGGCGAACCATCTTTACCACAATGGCAAGCTTCTTGGAGGTGATCTGTAGTTCAGAAGACGTCGAACGTGGATATCTGAGATAGATTTGTGTTTAACAAAAGCTGATTGTATAAGCTTAGTGTCGGACGTGCACGTAAACCAAGATATCCCAGGATCCGATCATGCTCCACTCTGTGTTACGCTGTCACTTGACGGGCAAGATGTCTTGACTCCGCGTGAGCTGCTTTTTTTATTTTATTTTTTTTTACGGTAAGGCCTATAGCGCCTTTAGGCACACTTGAAGAGTGTATGGGAAGCGCTGTTCAGCTTCCGCCCATTAGAGGTGCAGGCAATTTTATTTATAGTGGTACCCATATTAGGGCCCATATCACCGCCCAAGCTCATCTTGAGTGTAACCACCTAGAACCTGGGTATCATGGTGACATGTAGGTATCTTTAAACCACTCGACAAATGGCAGTGTTTTAAGGCTGTACGTGGTGAGATTCGAACCTACGCATGGATGTCTGCCCGATCCCACGCTCACCACCTTATCCACTATGCCACCGCCTCCCTGCAAAGGGCGTCAGCGTTGGGCCACCACCACTCTGCACCTGGCACACAGTTTAATGTAAAGAAGAGCAGGCCAGTTACAGAGGTGGACGTAGATGATCTACGTAGCGCTCTTGAGTCTGCAACACCGCCAGATCTGATCGTGAATGAAGAAGGGAGGGGCTTGGAAGCAGCAGTAACGGAGGGCTGCCGTATCATGGAGGCAGCGGCGAGATGCTACAACCGACGAGCGGTGCAAGGACATTGCTGGGAGGACGAACATCCACGATGGAAGTGGTTATTGGAAACAAATAACACGAAGTTGATTTGGAAAGCCATAAATTGGAAAGGAACTATCGATAATGACAGCATAGAAGCACCGAAAGATGACGAATTTAAAGTGCACTTTGAAAATTTATTAAATCCACCAAATAACTACAAGATGTTGAAAATGATGGCGTGATGTCACCTTATGTACCAGTGTTAGACGACCCATTCACACCTGATGAACTGATGCAGATCCTGAACACTATGAATAATAACAAAAGTTATGTTGGAGTGTGCCCAGGCATCATTAGCATCCTACCTATGTCATGGTTCATGTTCTTTCTTACCATTTTCAATATTGTTTTTGCTTACTTCCGGTACCCATTAGCTTGGTGTCACTGCAAACTTGTGGTCTTATTCAAGTCGGGAAACAAGCGCATATGTAGCAACAATCACAGGGGGATCAGCATAATGGACACCCTTGCCAAAATCTATGACACAATGATTCTAAATCGCTTAAAACTGTGGGTTAATATTGATAAATGCCAAGCTGGTGGGCAGAAAGGAAGAGGATGCATAGAGCAAATTATATCGCTTAGGATGTTGTGTGATTATGCCAGGTATAAGAAGAAAAAGTTGTATGTTTTATTCATAGATTTTAGTAAAGCATATGACAGGGTTCCCCGAGCGAAGCTTATAAAACGGTTAAAGGACTTAGGATGTGGCAGAGTAATGTTACAGGCCATTAAGGCAATGTACGCTTGTACAAAACACATAGTGAAATCTGTTATAAACGCATCTATAGGAGTTCGCCAGGGGGCCCTGTCTAGCTGTCTGCTGTTCATTCTATATTTATATAATATGGTAAGAATGTTGAAAAGATCTGTAGTTACTGATGGCTTTCTAGGAAGTCTGCACACAGTTACTTATGGATGATGCAGTGATATTGTTAACAAGTAGAGAAATGTGTATAAGAAAGTTAGGTGTTATACTACAGTTTTGTAAAGAGAGTGGAATGATTATTAATGAAAAGAAAACAAAGTTCTTTGTGATTAACGGCCAGGAAGATGATAAAGAGTGTATAGTGTGCGATGGAGTGAGCGTGGCGTATTCCCCTGAGTACCTGTACCTGGGGGCATGGTTTACTGACTCGGCTACTATGGACACCGTTATGGCGCTTCATGAAAGATCGAGTGAAGCAATAGTCAACAAATTTTCCATATTCTGTGCCAGCCAGCAATACACGTATGCTTTTCATTTATGAGAAAGCAGTGTTTGACGCAGCGGTGACGAGTGCTTTATTATAAAGCTCCGAATCTTGGTTCACAGGTAAAATAAAAGTGATAGAAAAACAAAACAATAAATTAGTAAAGTGCTTACTCGGAGTACGGAAAAACACAAGTGTGAATCTCTGTATGATAAAGGCTGGTATTTCACCACTACAAGACCCTGATAGTGAAGATGGATGGATGGATTTTAAAAAAGGCGCCGCAACAGCCAAGGTCATATGGCGCCGCTTCAAATATTTAAAATGTCTAAAAACAGTTAAAAACAATACAGTAGTTTAAAAAGTAAATAAGGACAATAAAACTAAATAAAATATTAAAATGCATATAATAAAATAAGAATAATATTCACAGCCTTGGGAGAAGGCTAACTTCTCCCAAAAACCTAAAAACGTCATGGCCCTGGCCCAGACACTCTGGTCCAAGGACCTTTGAGATATAATAGACACCGCTATCCGTACCGCGACAGCGGTAGAGGTAGCGGTGTCGTAACTCGATCAAACTAGGGCACTCTATCAACAGGTGCCGCACGGTGAGCGGCACCAAGCAGTCATCACAGTAAGGTTGAGGGTCCCTGATCAGAAGGTACCTTTGTGTAAGGTACGTGTGACCTATACGAAGTCGCGCCAATAAAGTCTGTGCACGCCGATCCCGGACATGGGTGTAAGTCCACTGAGGGAGTGTGGAAGTAGTAATCTCTCCCATTTTCGAGGTTGCGACCCCCGTTAGCCATGTCCTCTGCCAAATTGCTGCAATCACCACACAAATTGCATGAAATACATCTCGAAACGGAACAGGGGAAGGAGATGGAGCGCGACTTGCTGCCTCTTTAGCGAGGCGGTCTGCGTGTTCATTCGCTGGAACACCTACGTGACCAGGGACCCAACAGAACCCAACACGATATCCTCGTTTAGTAAGAAGATAAAGCCACTCCAGGACTGATAAAACCAAAGGGTTAAGGGAGATAGTGGAAGAGAGAGCAGTAAGAGCGCTGCGACAGTCACTAAAAATTGTAAAAGACGAAACCGGGAGAGTAAAAATAATCTGTAAAGCCAAGACTATGGCAGACAGCTCCGCAGTAAAGACGGAGGCTACCGAAGGAAGACTGCGAGACCGATATAAAGAGGGGAAAACCACACTAAACCCAACACTTGCGTGGGATTTGCAACCATCAGTAAAAACGGGGATGTCATCAGAATGGATAAAAAAAGTGTTTTAAAAAGCGTGTGTGGGACAGAGCTGGAAAAAAATCCTTCTTGCCATCCATGGCAGGAGGGCATAATGAGATAACAGGAAGCTGCCAATAACCAACTCGTGGGAGACGGAAAGAGAGGACAGGAGTGGGGTCGATAGACAAGTCCGCCATAAGATTTGCCACTCGAAGGCCAAAAGGTTTAGGTAGACTCGGTCGAGTGGCATACGCCAGCGAACGCGAGTCCCGCAATATTGACAGACAAGGGACAGAATCGGGAAGACGGTGAGTGTGAAACCAACACCGGAGCATCGAAGACTGGCGCCGGAGGTCGAGCGGCCAGAAACCAGCATCCACGAGAAGGCTATAGTCCGACTCAAATATGAAGGCCGCTGAGGGGGAAGACATAACGGGGATTCCCCGGCTGCGGCGTCGCCAAGCATCGTAGCACATGTTTCGATCTCATTATTAACTCATTATTAACCGTCATAAAAGTGTATTCCTCTAAATTTCTACTAAGGATGTATAGAGAGATTTGAATATTGTTTTAGTGTAATGAAGACAATGATTCTGTATAGATACCACACAATGTAGCACCACTGCTCTCCAGCGTTGCTACTTTTCAAGGTTGGACACTGGCGAGGTCAACCTCCATGACCGCTGATAATCCCCAGGTCAAATCGAGTCACTCCTCCCCTCCCTGTCGCTCAGGATGGAAGGTGAATATCTCGTCCGCGCTACTCGCCATCGCAACCTTCATAGTTAATAGAAATTAATTATTTACATCGTCAACAAGTTCTGCTTAGAGGATTCTTTTATTATCAATGTGGAGGACATTTCTGACGAAGAACTGTCTGATTAATTAACTGAGAGAGGATTATGCCTACAGGGTAAAACCTCTATAAAAAAAAAAAAACGCACCTTAACTCTTACCTCATATGTGGTGTGGAAAAAGAGTAAACTAAAACAACAAAAAAGATGCATGTCTACTTGTCTATTTTAGAGAGAGAGAGAGAGTGTGTGTGTGTGTGTGTGTGTGTGTGTGTGTGTGTGTGTGTGTGTGTGTGTGTGTGTGTGTGTTTCACTGTTTGATCTGCTGCAGTCTCTGACGAGACAGCCAGACGTTACCCTACGAAACGAGCTCAGAGCTCATTATTTCCGATCTTCGGATAGGCCTGAGACCAGGCACACACCACACACCGGGACAACAAGGTCACAACTCGATTTACATCCCGTACCTACTCACTGCTAGGTGAACAGGGGCTACACGTGAAAGGAGACACACCCAAATATCTCCACCCGGCCGGGGAATCGAACCCCGGTCCTCTGGCTTGTGAAACCAGCGCTCTAACCACTGAGCTACCGGGTGTGTGTGTGTGTGTGTGTGTGTGTGTGTGTGTGTGTGTGTGTGTGTGCCGCGTCACAGGAGAACAAATACGTAAACTGTTGAAAGACTCGCGCAAGCAGGATTATATACACACAAACACATACACACACACACGTGCATGAGAGAACTATATCGTAATGCATGAGAGAACTATATAGTAATAAGAAACAGGAGGAAGTAGTAACAAGCAAGAGAGAGAGAGAGAGAGAGATGGGCGTTTCTCCACACTTCAGTGTTAATCCTGTAATTGGGGCTGCGACGTTTGGCGACGCCGCAGCCGGGGAATCCCCGATAGGTCTCCCCCCTCAGCCACCCCAGATGGGAACCGCCTTGTCGTGGTGGGGGAGCTTGCGTGCCCCTGTGACCTGGTGAGCTAGGCTAGAGGGGGCTTAGGCCCCTACTCTGCCCTTTCGAGGGGGAGAGGGCTACCCATGCTAGTAAGGTCGCCAGTGAGGGGCCAGACTAAATGGTTCCTACGTAGGCTGCCAGTGGACCAGCGGAGCCACCCGCTGGAGGGATCGCCCAATAGGGGCCGTCTTGTGCTGGATGGTTGGGTGTCCAGGCTGGGATGCTTGGGGGGGTCTCAGCTCTGTCGTGGACAAACATTCGTATCATGTGGGGCCTTTTTTTAAAACGACTGGTCCGCATGGGGACGAGGTACCCCGTCCACGGCAGCCAGCGCTCCCTCCCATTGTAGTCCCAGTAGGTGGTTCCCCTTGCCCTTGGGGCCATTTTTTGTATAACTTTATATATATGGTGAAACACAAAAAACTGTCAGGTTCTTCTGAGGTGGCTGACCTGGCCCGCGAGAAGTCATCTTCAGGTCTGAGTGGGAAGGAAGATTCCCCTCCACAAGAACCTCTCGCAGCAGTCTCCTGTTCTGGGAGTTCTTCTGAGGGACGTATTTCTGCTGCATATGACTCCCTTGTGATGGTAAATGTTAACCCATCATCTTCTTATCACGCCTTGCATTCACTACTCAAGGGGTATGGCACGGTTCTACGCATTCGACTTGTTTATGATAAGGATTTTCCATCTAACCGCTGCTATGTGACTTTTCTATCATGTGACGAAGCCTGTCTGGCTTATGAACATGTAGCATCTCATCCCCTTGCTGGCTCTGGCTTTAAGACAGAACTTCTCCACTCTCGCAATATTTCGGACAGCGACACGGACTACATCCTAAATCTTTTTGACCACCATTCTGAGAGTTCAGTTCCTGAAGTCTGCCTGATCCCGCCTCCACGTTGGTTTGTGGCCTACTACAAAAATGGGCGCGGGAATTTCATACATGCCTCCCGGTACCTGTCAAAAGAGATCGGCACGATTCCTGAGGGAAACCTCAAGAAATACGGTAAGGGGGTACTAGTGCGAGCGAAAGATATCACGCAGGCAAGGATGTTCCAACATCTACCATGTCCTTCTGACAGCATGTTTGAGACTATAAAGGCACATCCCACCTTTAATTACAGCAAAGGTTGTGTACAGTCAGGATCTTTATGAATTCCGTGATGAGGAAATACTAGCAATGTGTCCTAGCTCAGTCCAAAAGGTGACAAAGATGAGGAACTCCTCCAACATGGTCCTCCTCACCTTTTTTGGTTCCACCCTTCCTGACCGTGTTAATATCGGACCTATTAATCTTAGGGTGAGGCGTTTTGTTTCTCGCCCTCTTCAGTGTTTCTCATGTTATTCGTACGGTCACGGTAAAAGCTCCTGTAAGGAAGCTTCTAGATGTGGTAATTGCTCGGCACTAGATTCACACTCTGAGGAGCATTGCAATGCTACTGCTTACTGTTTCCATTGCCGTGATGCTCACCAGGTACGTTCCAGGCAATGCCCCAGGTATCGCCTGAAGCAGGACATTCTACAACTTGCTAACACTCATTTCATCAGCCAAGGTAGCGCCCGCCGTGAACTCCTGTACCGCCAAAAGGACGGTACTGGTGCGACATCCTATGCTGCATTGGCCGCTCGCTCTTCTGCTGAGTCTGCCGGTCCGAAGATGACGACAAATGCTACCTCTAGCTCTGTTGGGGCGGGTGGTCCTGTTCATTTGGCCAATAGGTTTGCCCTTTTGTCTGATGACTCAGTTGAGTCACCTGTAAGAAGCGACGAGAATAATACGGACTTGACCAAACTTACCCATGTAGTTGATGTCCATTTGCCTCCTCCATCGCCTAAGCCTTTGAAGGGCATGACCAAACGGCACCGCGGCTCTGCGGAGTCGATAGAATTTGCTCAGCCTAAGCAATCTAAGGTTTCTCCCGGTGCACACGATCGTGAGTCCTCCAGTCACCGCTCTGCAATGGTAGCTCCAGTTATTTCTGTCCAGCCTCCTGTGACGCGCTCCGTCCCAGATCGGGCTTCTTGTGATGAGGACGGTCTTAACATGGAGACGTCCGATGATATTGTCACAGCCGTCCCTTGCGGACCCGCTGTGTCAAAAAGTGGAGTCCAGCCTGACCCTCGTCCTCCGAGGAATGATGGTTCGCATCACTCACCGGCAAGCCGAAAAGCAGCGGTCCAACGACCCGGCACATCACAACTCCCGGTGTCTTCTCGTCGGTTAATTATTTCTAGTCAGGTGAGTCACGGGCAGCCTTCAAAGGCTCGCCCGTCCACTGCACCTAAATAGTCATCTTCAAGCTTCTACAGTGGAACTGTAGAGGCCTTCGCGCCTCGTGGGGGGAACTCCGAGCTTTGCTGTTCTCTCCAGCCTGTGTAGCTCTACAAGAGACTATGATAGGTGATAGTACTTATTCTAGTTCTCCTGGCTATCGTGCCTTTTTTAGTACTCCTTTCCCTGACCAGGACCACCACGGTGGCACAGCTATTCTAGTCCGTCAGGATATACCTGTTATCTCGTTACAACTTAACTCTCCTCTTCAGGTGGTTGCTGTTAAGGTCTTTATGGGACGACTGTACACGATTTGCAGTTTATATCTCCCTCCTCGGCTTCCTGTCTCCACGGGTGAGCTTGACGGCCTGACTCCGCCTTTTCTTTTGTTGGGAGATTTTAACGGCCGTCACCCACTGTGGGATGAAGGTGCTAGTAATCCTCGTGGGGTTTTAATCGGTTCTTTTATTGAGGATGAGTGATTAGAGGTTTTAAATTCTGGGGATGTTACACATTTCCACAGTCCTACTGGGATTTTTACAGCTATCGATCTTTCTCTTTGTACATCTAATTCTTTCCTCGATTTTAATTGGCGAGTCCTACCGGATTTACACGGTAGTGACCACTTTCCGATTTTATTGGAGTCTGTGAACTCTGAGCCACAGTCCCGGCCCCCACGCTGGGTTTTAGACAAGGTAGATTGGCGTCCATTCACAGACCTTAGCTCCTTTATCCGTCCGCTGGCTGACATTTCTACTTGTGCTGAGGCTGTTGATTATTTTACCGATTTTTTAATTTCTTTAGCGCTTCAGACAATCCCTAGGACGTCAGGTCGCTTTACTAAGCGTCCCGTTCCTTGGTGAAACGCAGCATGCACTACAGCGGTGAAAGAGAAACGGGCAGCTTTCTCTCGTCTCCGGCGACATCGTGGGGACCCGCAGTGCCTGAAAGCTTTTCGGTGCTGCCGAGCTCGGGCCCGCCTCGTTTTGAAAGAGGCACAAAGAGCCTCGAGGAAAACCTATGTCTCTTCCATAAACGTCCGCACCCGTCTTACGGATGTCTTAAAAAAAGTCCGCCGAATTGCTGGGAAGTATTCTGCTCCTTCCCCACCAATTTTGTTGTCTGCTGGGCGAACGGTGGCAGACCCTAGGAATGTCGCCGACCTCTTCGCGGAGCACTTTGCCTGTGTTTCCTAGAGGCAATCTGCAGCTCCGGGCGCACATCACCGCCAGAGAATGGAATCTCTCAGCATTAACTTTTCTTCAGCTGGAGGGGAGTCTTATAATGTCCCTTTCTCTGCTTCCGAGTTACGGACTGCTTTGTCCCAGTGTCACGACTCTTCTCCTGGGCCAGATGATATACCTTATGCCTTCTTGCACCATATGTCTCACACTGCTTTTAACTTTTTTAAATCTTTATATGATTTTGCATACCGGTGACTTTCCATCTTCTTGGGCTGTGGCAGTGGTTCTCCCATTTCCGAAGCGTGGGAAAGATAATCTCCAGGCTACGAACTACCGTCCTATATCTTTGACATCCTGCATTTGTAAAGTTTTAGAAAAGATGGTAAATGTAAGACTCATGTGGTATTTGGAGAGGGGGAAGTACTTGTCATCGGTACAGTACGGCTTCCGAAAGATGAGGTCTACTACTGATGCCCTTTTATCCCTAGAGTCTGCCATTTGTGAGGCCTTCGCTAATCACCACCAGTCTTTTTTTACCTGGAGAAGGCCTACGACACGGCTTGGTGTCATGGCATTTTACAGTCTTTGTTTAATTTTGGCCTTCGTGGCCATCTTCCTCTTTTTATCCAACAGTTTTTATCCAGACGTTTTTTACGGGTTCGAGTGGGGAGTGTTCTCTCTGAGGCTACTGCTGTAAATAACGGCGTTCCACATGGAAGTATTTTTAGTGTTACATTATTTGCAGTCGCCATAAATGGTGTGATTGATACTCTCCCAGATGGCATTCACAGCTCCTTATATGTTGATGATTTATGTATTTCTTTTGCTGCTGCTAGGATGTCACTGATTGAGCGCAAGCTCCAACTGGCGATCAATAGGGTGTCCAGTTGGGCCAACATGAACGGTTTTCGATTCTCCACCTCGAAGACCGTAGCTATGCATTTCTGTCGCAACCGTGGTGTCCATCCAGACCCTGATTTATACCTCGCCAATAGACGCCTCTCATGCGTGGAGGCGTCTCGATATCTTGGCCTTTTATTTGACAACCGTCTCACCTGGGTTCCCCATTTCCGTTCTCTTAAGGCGTCTTGTCGGCAGGCATTATCCCTTCTTCGGGTTTTAAGTCACACCTCTTGGGGTGCGGACAGGGACACGTTGCTGCTGCTTCACCGTACACTCATACTTCCGAAGCTGGAATACGGCTGTGAGATCTACTCATCCGCAACGGATGCACGACTACGCACGCTTGACCCCGTGCATCATGCTGGGGTCCGCTTGGCTACGGGTGCATTTCGGACATCTCCAATACCTAGCCTTCTAGTGGATGCTGGTTTCTGGCCGCTCGACCTCCGGCGCCAGTCTTCGATGCTCCGGTGTTGGTTTCGCACCCACCGTCTTCCTGATTCTGTCCCTGTGTGTCAATGTTGCGGGACTCGCGCTCGCAGGCGTATGTCACTCGACCGAGTCTCCTAAACCTTTTGGCCTGCGAGTTGCAAATCTCATGGCAGAGTTATCTATCGACCCCACTCCTGTGTACTCTTTCCGTCTCCCGCGAGTTGGTTATTGGCAACTTCCAGTTATCTCATTATGCCCTCCTGCCACGGATGGCAAGAAGGATTTTCTGCCAGCTCTGTCCCACACTCGGTTTTAGAACACTTTTTTATCCATTCTAATGACATCCTGTTTTACTGATGGTTCCAAATCCGACGCAGGCGTTGGGTTTAGTGTAGTTTTCCTCTTTTTATCGGTGTTGCAGCCTTCCTTCGGTAGCCTCCGTCTTTACTGCGGAGCTGTCTGCCATAGTTTTAGCTTTACAGATTATTTTTACTCTACCGGTTTCGTCTTTTACAATTTTTAGTGACTGTCGCAGTGCTCTTACTGCTCTCTCTTGCACTGTCTCCCTTAATCCTCTGGTTTTATCAGCCCTGGAGTGGCTATACCTACTTACCAGAAGAGGATATCGTGTTGGGTTCTGTTGGGTCCCTGGTCACGTTGGTGTTCCAAGGAATGAACACGCAGAACACGCTAAAGAGGCAGCAAGTCGCGCTCCATCTCTTGCCCCTATTCCGTTCCGAGATGTATTTCCTGTAATTCGCGAGGCAGTTGCTGCACTTTGGCAGAGGAGATGGCTAACGGGGGTTGCAACCTCAAAAATGGGAGAGATTACTACTTCCACACTCCCTCAGTGGACTTACACCCATGTCCGGGATCGCCGTGCACAGACTTTATTGGCGCGACTTCGTATAGGTCACACGTACCTTGCACAAAGGTACCTCATGACCAGGGACCCTCAACCTTACTGTGATGATTGTCTGGTGCCGCTTACGGTGCGGCACCTACTTGTGGAGTGCCCTAGTTTGACTAATTTAAGACACCGCTACCTCTACCGCTGTCGCGGTAGAGATAGTAGTGTCTATTATATCTCAAAGGTCCCAACGTGTCCCTGTCCGCACCCCAAGAGGTGTAACTTAAAATCCGAAGAAGGGATAGTGCCGTCCTGCAAGACGCTTTAAGAGAACGGAAATGGGGAACCCAAGTAAGACGGTTGTCAAACAAGAGGCCAAGATATCGAGTGGCCTCCACACATGAGATGCGTCTATTGGCTAAATATAAATCGGGATCTGGATCAACACCACGATTACGACAAAAATGCATAGACACGGTCTTTGAGGTGGAGAAACGAAAACCATTTATGTTGGCCCAACTGGATATTCGATTGATTGCCAGTTGAAGCTTTCGCTCAATCAGTGACATCCTAGCAGCAGCAAAGGAGATGCACAAATCATCCACATATAAAGAGCTATGAACGCCACCTGGTAGAGTATCTATAACACCATTTATTGCGACTGCAAATAGTGTAACACTAAGAATACTTCCCTGTATTCTTAGTCATTTAGAGCAGTAGCATCGGAGAGAACACTCCCCACTCGAACCCGTAAAAGACGTCTGGATAAAAACTGCTGGATAAAAATAGGTAGGTGGCCACGGAGACCAAAATTAAACAAGGAACGTAAAATCCCATGACACCAAGCTGTGTCGTAGGCCTTCTCCAGGTCAAAAATACAGTAATCTGGTGGTGGTGATTAGCAAAGGCGTCACAAATAGAGGACTCCAGGGATAAAAGATCATCCATTGTAGACCTCATCTTACGGAAGCCATACTGTACCGATGACAAGTACTTCCCCCTCTCCAAGTACCACATGAGTCTTACATTTACCATCTTTTCTAACACTTTACAAATACAAGACGTCAAAGATGTAGGACGGTAATTCGTAGCCTGGAGATGATTTTTTCCAGGCTTCGGAAATGGGAGAACCACTGCCACAGCCCAAGAAGTAGGAAAGTCACCGGTATGCCAAATCATGTTATAAAGATTTCATAAAAAGTTAAAAGCACTGTCAGACATGTGGTGCAAGAAGGCATAAGAAATATCATCTGGGCCAGGAGAAGAGTCATGACACTGGGACAAAGCAGTCCGCAACTCGGAGGCAGAGAAGGGGACATTATAAGACCCCTCCTGTGGAAAAAAAATTTATGCCGAGAGATTACATTCTCTGGCGGTGACGTGCGCCTGGGGCTGCAGGATGCCTCCGGGAAACACTGGCAAAGTGCTTCGCGAAGAGGTCGGCGACAGTCCTATGGTCTGCCACCTTTCGCCCAGCAGACAACAAAACTGGTGGGGGAGGAGCAGAATACTTCCTAGCAATTCGGCGGACTTTGTTAAAGACATCCGTAAGAGGAGTGTGGGCATTAATGGAAGACACATAAGCTTTCCAAGAGGCTCTTTGTGCCTCTTTCAAAACGCAGCCTCAGCTGGCCGAGCTCGGCAGCGCCGAAAAGCTTCCAGGCACTGCGGGTCCCCACGGTGTCGCCGGAGACGTTGCAAGGGGACAACAGGTATGTCTTGACGGACTAGGATAGCTGTGCCACCGTGGTGGCCCTGGTCAGGAAAGGAGTGCTAAAAAGGCACGATAGCCAGGAGGACTAGAATAAGTACTATCACCAAGCATATTCTCTTGTAGAGCTACACAGGCTGGAGAGAACTCCGACAGTAAAGCTCGGAGTTCCCCACGAGCGCGAAGGCCTCTACAGTTCGACTGTAGAAGCTTGAAGATGACTATTTGGGTGCAGTGGACAGGCGAGCCTTTTGAGGCTGCCCGTGACTGACCTGACTAGAAATAATCAAACGACGAGAAGACACCGGGAGTTGAGATGTGCCGGGTCGTTGGACCGCAGCCTTTCGGCCCACCGGTGAGTGATGCGAACCATCATCAATCCTACCGGTTATCGGAAGACGAAGGTCAAGCTGGACTGCACTTTTTGATACAGCGGGTCCACGAGGGACGGCTGTGACAATATCATCGGACGTCTCCATGCAAAAACCGTCCTCATCACAAGAAGCCTGATCTGAGACAAAGGGTGTCACAGGAGGCTGAACAGAAACTACTGGAGCTACCTTTGCAGAGCGGTCCCTGGAGGATTCACGATTATGTACGCTGGGAGAAACCTTAGACTGCTTAGGCTGAGCTAAATCTAACGACTCCGCAGAGCCGCGGTGCCGTTTGGTCATGCTCTTCAAAGGCTTAGGCGATACAGGAGGCAAATGGACATCCACTACATGGGTTAGTTTGGTCAAGTCCGTATTATTCTCGTCGCTTCTTAAGAGATGACTCAACTGAGTCATCGGACAAAGGGCAAACCTATTGGCCAGATGAACAGGACCACCCGCCCCAACAGAGCGAGAGGTAGCAGGAGGGGTTGTCTTTGGACCGGCAGACTCAGCTGAAGAGCGAGCGGCCAATGAAGCATAAGATGTCGCACCAGTACCGTCCTTCTGGCGGTACAGGAGTTAACGGCGGGAGCTACCGAGGCTAATAAACTGACTATTAGCAAGCTGTAGAATGTCCTGCTCCAGGCGATACCTAGGGCATTGCCTGGAACGTACCTGGTGAGTATCACGGCAATGGAAGCAATAAGCTGCAGCATTGCAATGCTCCTCAGTATGTGAGTCTAGTGCAGAGCAATTACCACATCGAGCAGCTTCCTTACACGAGCTTTTGCCGTGACCGTACCCATAGCATGAGAAGCACTGAAGAGGACGGGAAATGAAACGCCTCACCCTAAGATTAATAGATCCGATATTAACACGGTCAGGGAGGGTGGACCCAAAAATGGTGAGAAAGACCATGTTGGAGGAGTTCCTCATCTTTGTCACCTTTTGGACTGAGCTAGGACACATTGCTAGTATTTCCTCTTCTGAGAACTCATAAAGATCTTGACTATAAACACAACCTTTGCTATAATTAAAGGTGGGATGAGCCTTCACTGTCTCAAACATCCTTGCTTGCGTAATATCTTTAGCCCGCAAGAGCACCCCCTTTCCGTATTTCCCTCAGGAATCGTGCCGATCTCTTTTGACAGGTACCGGGAGGCATGTATGAAATTCCCGCGCCCATTTTTGTAGTACGCCACAAACCAATGTGGAGGCGGGATCTGGCGGACTTCAGGAACCGAATTCTCGGAATGGTGGTCAAAAAGATTTGGGATGTAGTCCGTGTCACTGTCCGAAATATTGCGAGAGTGGAGAAGTTCTGTCTTAAAGCCAGAGCCAGCAAGGGGCAGAGATGCTACATGTTCATAAGCCAAACGAGCTTCATCACATGACAGAAACGTTACATAGCAGCGGTTAGACGGAAAGTCCTTATCATAAACAAGTCGAATGCGAGAACCGTGCCATACACCTTGAGAAAGGAGTGCATGGCGTGATAAGAAAGTGATGGGTTAACATTTACCATCACAAGGGAGTCATATGCAGCAGAAATACGTCCCTCAGAAGAACTCCCAGAACAGGAGACTGCTGTGGAGGCCTTGTGGAGGGAATCCTCCTCTTACTCAGACCTGAAGATGACGTCTCGTGGGCCAGGTCAGCCACCTCACGAGAACCTGACAGTTTTTTGTGTTTCACCATATATATATATATATATACATATAATTAAACAAAAATGGCTCCAGGGCAAGGAAACCACCTACTGGGACTACAATGGGAGGGAGCGCTGGCTGCCGTGGACGGGTACCTCGTCCCCATGCGGACCAGTCGTTTTAAAAAAGGCCCACATGATACGAATGTTTGTCCACGACAGAGCTGAGACCCCCCCCTCCCAAAGCATCCCAGCCTGGACACCCAACCATCCAGCACAGGACGGCCCCTAGTGGGTGATCCCTCCAGTGGGTGGCTCCGCTGTCCACTGGCAGCCTACGTAGGAACCATTTAGTCTGGCCCCTCACTGGCGACCTTACTAGCATGGGTAGCCCTCTCCTCCTTGAAAGGGCGGAGCAGGGGCCTAAGCCCCCTCTAGCCTAGCTCGCCAGGTCACAGGGGCACGCAAGCCCCCCCACCACGACAAGGCGGTTCCCATCTGGGGGGGTGACACTGAAGAGAAAACATAGTTTCATTCAGACACAAATAAGAAACCAGTATCAAAAAATGCCATATCAGGTTACATACAGAATTTGCGAGGAGGCTAACACACCATATTATAGAGATTTGGAAAGATCAAGTCTATGGAACAGAATGGAAAATAAATATAGATAAAGTAAGAGTAAGAGACGGCAGGTGCTACAAAACTTAGAACGTACCTGACAGAGATGAACCCTAACATGACAGTGCATCCAGTGTACACCACAAAATGCTTCATAGAAGACTATAAACGTGAAGCTTGTACCAGACTACGCTTAATGTTACACAGCCTCGTTAACAACGTGTGTGCCAATGTGATAGTGTACACGTGCAGACAGAATAACACGTACTATTGGAATGTGCATTGTCAGCAGGGTGTCGTGACAGGTTTCCCATGTTGACATTCAACAATTTAACAGAACTATTTGAAACCAATCATCTTAAAGATCTATATGACTATATACATAATGTAATTTGTCTTTACTGTGTATATTAGTTGTTTATATATTTTCTTACTAATATGTATGTTGAAGTTAGATCACTATGAGTTATTTATGATGGATACGTGTATGGATCAGTCTCATAATGTGAATTAATTGTTTTGTTGGTTTTTGGGCATATAATGCTTGTAATTATTCTTGAAAACGGTCAGTTTTCAACAGTTGAAATAACAATGTTTGCCCTTTACTGCTAACTAAATTGCTTGCATGCTGTACAAAAATAAAAGCTTACCTGTTTTTTTTTTTTTTGTTGTTTTTTTTTTGTTTTATACAAGTTTTGGTTGTACTGCATTTTTGTCAATAAACCTACTACTACTACTACTAGAAATTGCGGCTCGCACTCTTGAACTTTTCATGAGGATCTTTGCCATGATCTTGGTATGTTTGTTGTAGGGCAAATGCAGCACACGAAGGACTCCATACTCATCCCAAACAGATGGACTTTCATTCGGTAGGTATCAAGAAGCCCAGACATATGTTCATTGTTCCACCAGAGGAATCTCAATGTGTCTCGGTGCTCTGGTGTCACGAACACTTGGTGGAACATGGCCTTGATGTCTATCATTATAGCTACCCTTTCTTGTCGAAATCTTGAGAGAACTCCCAATCAAGTTGTTAAGATCAGGTTCTTAGATCACCTGGTCGTTCTGTGATAATGTATTATAAGTGGTTGCACAATAGAACACTATTCTCACCTTGTCTGGCTTCTCAGGATTTAGCACCAGGTGATGTGGGAGATACCAGGTCTTGCCAGGTATAGTATTGAGACTGTGAGAGGAAACTTGTTCATAATGGCCTTCGCTAAGTAAGCGTGTCGTTTCCTCTTGATATCTAATGAAAAGTTTTGGATGTTTCACAAGATGTCTTCTAAGACTTTAAACATCGTTCTGCAAGTTTCTTATTGTCTGGGAAACCCAGGTCCTTGTTACGGAATGGGATAGGCAGGGGCGGATTAACAGTACTTGGAGACTGAGGCTACTTCAGATCAGGGGCCCTTTTAACAGACATGTACACATTTATCATATTTTGTTTCAGTACATGTTTCAATGTGAACAATAGCAGTTAGTGTACTATCAATAGGTTCTCCGTTTGATTTATATTGAAACGATTGGTCTATTATGCTGTATTAAAAAAAAAAAAAAAAACTCCATTACAAACTAGCAACAGAAAATCAATGAAAATATTAAATTGAACAATTCATATATTTGACTGTATAATTCACATATGAGACAAGTATTACCTAATCAGATGTTGTAGGTAAGTAGTTACAGGAAATCAATCACATCAGATACATTTATTGTAACATTTTATGAACTCTGGTCTCATGTTTCCATGAAAATACTAATATGCATTGTATATTATATTTCCATAAATTCAACATGAAAAAATTGTTATAATTATATTGTAGCTATTGAATTTTCCTTTAATACGAACAAATAAAATTGTGAACAGTCTAAAGAAATAAAACTAAATTTTTCCATATGCAAGTTAATGCCTACTTAAGGAACTTCACTTTCCTAGCTTTCTGGTTTGCGAAGTTTCTCACTACATCTTGAAAGTTTAACTTTCGCAAAATACTGATATCTATGCACATAAATGACAGCATGTTTAGACGCTGTTCCTTCATTTTTGCTCGTGTTTCATTCTTTATCAGCTTAAGCTTTGAAAAGCTCCGCTCTCCAGTACAGTTTGACACCATGAGACACAAATACAGGCGATATGCTATTTCAACATTCGGAAAGACTTTTTTCAACTCGTGTTGCAAGAGCATTCGATATATAATCAATTCAGTGCTACCTACACTCTTGGTTTTCATTTCTGTTACGGAAATCATTGATATTTGCTGCACGCAAATCAAAATATCTGCATATTGTTCTGGCTGATGCCCCAGGAAAAGGAGGGTGATTTCAAATATCACTCTCTCTCCTTCCTTACGAAATATACAAATATAAATCAGTACTGGCGTGTAGCCTGTAGGTCAGGGGTGTCAAACTCATTTACCCATACCATTACCCATTTGACCATAATAATAATAATAATAATAATAATAATAATAATAATAATAATAATATATTTTACCTTCACTCACGTTTGCACACACGTCGACGAGATGAAATGGTCACATGATTTGCGTAAAAAAAAACTTGGAAAAGATCGTAAAGTTCATGCGGATGACATTGTTTGCAGTCACTTACTTTAATTAAGAAAATACTTTTTACAAAGAGAGAGAGAGAGAGAGAGAGAGAGAGAGAGAGAGAGAGAGAACATGACCACCACACTTTCTTGAATAATGAACATTGCATATGCAGGGCCGCAGAGCAAAACAAAGAAAAATACTTTTAACAATAACAGCGAGAGAGAGAGAGAGAGAGAGAGAGAGAGAGAGAGAGAGAGAGAGAGAGAGAGAGAGAGAGAGAGAGAGAAAACATGACAATCACACTTTCTTGAATAATGAACATTGCATATGCAGGGCCGCAGAGCAAAACAAACCCATCACAGATCATTATTATATACCTCCCTTACCATTTAGAGGCGAAAACAAACATCTATCCATACTACACATAAATGTCTATGGTCTATCAACAACACTTCAATCATTAATCCGTCATAAAATAAGTCTAGATATTGTGTAATTACTACAGAAAACTGAAGAATCTCCCAACCTCACCTTATTAGCGGGAAAACAGCTGCACTAATGTAAACAAAAGCAGAAAGCCGGCCTACCATGTCGATTAGCAACACAGCGTGAAGTGTCAAGAGTGTTGCCGCATATGGTTAGGTTTATTTTATCTTTTTTTTATTTTATTTTGTTTGTTTTTCTATTTTTATTTTGGTTAATTTTTTGTATTAAATTTACTCTTTCCAAACACCCGAACTTTTTTGGTGGGGCCCCCTTGATGTGGGGGCCCTATGCACGTGCACCTTGTGCACAGTCATGGATGCGGCCATGACAATCCATTTGGCATTTACCTGAATTTCAGCAGCCACCCGAACCCACCTCCTACGCCTGTTGTGGTGTAGGCTACCGTATACACACGGTACACCATAACTCTACTTACCGACTAACACCTTACACCATGCATCATACTATATACACCACACCACTACCTCAAGGCTGCGCCCAGCTGACATGAACGCGTACACAGGCCAGGTTTGCCAAGTCTCGTGAATGTACTATTGCCAATTTTATTGATTTATTTTCTAATCATCGCCTCATCGGGGGCCCTCTCAGTACCCGGGGCCTGAGGCTGCAGCCTCATTAGCCTCAATGGAAATCCGCAACTGGGGATAGGAAGTTGATAATGCCCGTCCACTTGCACTACGTTCTCTGACCATAGTTTTGTGACTCTTCTGTCTTTGACAGAGATAGGATCATCACTATTGTTGGTGGTGTCTAGTTCCTAGAAAGATTTGACAGGTGACCCATATGTTTTGTTTGATTTTGTGCAGTTATTATGGTGACATGACTGTTTATTGTGGTTGCACCATGGTCGTTGAGTCCAGTAGGGCCGTTCATCGTCCAACCAAGAAGGGTATGATTTACGAATGGCTCTCTGTCCTTTCCAGATCTTAGCTCTAGTGATACTAGTGTTTGGGGTACATCTAATCCTATTTATATTTCCGCATCCTTTGGAGCACGGTATTGTACGATGCCTCAAAGTTGAGACCACACAGGAGGTATACACCTACCGAAACAATAACTTACTCCCAGTGAGATCTAATAGCACTAGTTCAGGAGGTGCTGTGAACCTTCCATTAAAGCTAGTTGTGATCTCGTTGAATGTTTCCCTTTGTGTCTCACAACTCAAGAGGGTAGTCACAGCCTACCCTCTAAAGACAGCTCTCCTTCTTCACACAAAACTACATGCACTTACCACACATACACCCTTCACTCCAAATAAGAATTTAAAAGAAAAATGGGACCCAAAATAAACAACGCCTCGGAGTCCCCCTCTGGGGAGGCGACCAAAAATGTCCCCAGGTCAGACACCTCTCCTGTTGAAGACCACAAATGCCTTGACACCTCCCTCAAATTTTTCTACATTAACTTCTGCAACATTCGCCGTCTTAGATCTAATTTTCAATCTTTGGAACACCACCTCTCCTCTACTAAACCTCATCTTCTTTTCCTCACCGAAACACAGCTGTCTGAGGCAACTGACAGTAGCCCCTTCTCTGTTACCTCCTACTTTCTATATTCTCATTTTTATTCCAAAGCTGGATGTTGCGTCTATGTACGCAATGACTTAACTTGCTCTCGTGCCCACGCTCTTGAGTCTTCCGAATTTTCCACCATCTGGCTACGACTTAACAGTCACTCTCAAACTAAATTCATCTGTGCTGTTTATCTCTCCCCTAACTCTTCTGACTATAGTAATTTCTTCGACTACTTAACTTCTAAAGTGGAGCACATTCTGTCCCTCTACCCTTTCGCTGAGATTTCAATTCTTAGAGATTTCAATGTTCACCACCAGCTTTGTCTTTCCTCTCTCTTCACTGACCACCCTGGTGAACTAGCCTTCAACTTTGCTATCTTCCATGACCTAGAGCAACTGGTTCAACACCCTACTCGTATTCCTGACCGTCTTGGAGACACGCCCAACATTCTTGATCTCTTCTTCACCTCTAACCCTTCTGCTTATGCTGTCACCCTTTCATCTCCGTTGGGCTCCTCCGATCACAATCTCAATTCTGTTTCTTGTCCTATTTTTCCAATCCTCCGCAGGATCCCCAAAGCGAAGGTGCCTCTGGCGTTTTGCCTCTGCCAGTTGGGGGACCTGAGGAGGTATTATGCTGATTTTCCTGGAATGATTATTGCTTCCGTGTCAGAGACCCATCTCTTTGTGCTGAACGCATAACAGAGGTGTTAGTATCTGGCATGGAGGCGTACATTCCTCATTCTTTTCTCAACCTAAACCTTCTAAACCTTGGTTTAACTCAGCCTGTTCTCGTGCTATACATGATAGAGAGGTTGCCCACAAAAGGTACTTGAGCCTTCCATCTCCTGAATCTCATGCACTTTATATCTCTGCCCGGAATCATGCCAAGTCTGTTCTTCAACTTGCCAAACACTCTTTCATAAATAGGAAATGTCAAAATCTTTCAAACTCAAACTCTCCTCGTGACTTCTGGCATCTAGCCAAAACATCTCAAATAACTTCACTTCTTCATCTTTCCTCCTTTATTTCATCCTGATGGCACCACTGCCATCTCTTCTGTCTCTAAAGCTGAACTCTTTTCTCAAACCTTTGCTCACAACTCCACCTTGGACGATTCTGGGCTTGTCCTCCTCTCCTCCTCCCTCTGACTATTTCATGTCTACAATCAAAATTCTTCGTAATGATGTTTTCCATGCCCTTGCTGGCCTAAACCCTCGGAAGGCTTATGGACCTGATGGGGTCCCTCCTATTGTTCTCAAAACTGTGCTTCTGTGCTTGCACCTTGCCTGGCCAAACTCTTCCAACTTTGTCTATCGACTTCTACCTTTCCTTCCTGCTGGAAGTTCGCCTACATTCAGCCTGTTCCTAAAAAGGGTGACCGTTCTAACCCCTCAAACTACCGTCCTATAGCTTTAATCTCTTGCTTGTCTAAAGTTTTGAATCTATCCTGAATAGGAAGATTCTCAAACATCTGTCACTTCACAATCTTCTGTCTGATCGCCAGTATGGCTTCCGTCAAGGTCGCTCTACTGGTGATCTTCTGGCTTTCCTTACTGAGTCTTGGTCATCCTCTTTAGAGATTTCGGTGAAACTTTGCTGTTGCGTTAGACATATCAAAAGCTTTTGATAGAGTCTGGCATAAAGCTTTGATTTCAAAACTGCCCTCCTACGGCTTCTATCCTTCTCTCTGCAACTTTATCTCAAGTTTCCTTTCCGACCGCTCTATTGCTGCTGTGGTAGACGGCTACTGTTCTTCTCCTAAACCTATTAATAGTGGTGTTCCTCAGGGTTCTGTCCTGTCACCCACTCTCTTTCTATTATTCATTAATGACCTTCTTAACCAAACTTCTTGCCCTATCCACTCCTACGCTGATGATACCACCCTACATCTTTCCACGTTCTTTCAGAGACGTCCAACCCTTCAGGAAATTAACAGATCACGCGGGACGCCACGGAACGCCTGACTTCCGATCTTTCTAAGATTTCCGATTGGGGCAGAGAAAATCTAGTAGTTTTCAATGCCTCAAAACTCAATTCCTCCATCTATCAACTCGACACAACCTTCCAGACAACTATCCCTCTTCTTCAATGACACTCAACTGTCTCCTCTTCCACAATGAATATCCTCGGTCTGTCCTTTGCTCATAATCTTAACTGGAAACTTCACATCTCATCTCTTGCTAAAACAGCTTCTATGAAGTTAGGTGTTCTGAGGCGTCTCCGCCAGTTTTTCTCGCCCCTCCAACTGCTTACTCTGTATAAGGGCCTTATCCGTCCCTGTATGGAGTACTCTTCGCATGTTTGGGGGTTCCAGTCACACAGCTTTGCTTGATAGGGTGGAATCGAAAGCTCTTCGTCTCATCAACTCCCTCCTCTGACTAACTGTCTTCAGTCTCTTTCTCACCGCCGAAATGTTGCATCCCTTTCTATATTTTATCGCTATTTTCATGGTAACTGTTCTACTGATCTTGCTAACTGCATGCCTCCTCCTCCTGCGGCCACGCTGCACAAGGCTTTCTTCTTCCTCTCATCCCTATTCTGTCCAACTCTCTAATGCAAGAGTTAACCAGTACGCTCAATCATTCATCCCTTTCACTGGTAAACTCTGGAACTCCTCCTGCATCTGTATTTCCAGCGCTCAATTCCTACAACTTGTCTTCTTTAAGAGGGAGGTATCGAGGCATTTGCTCCCCTAATTCTGGCTGACCATTTTGGCACTTTTGGACTCGGATTCTTAGAGCCAGTTACCATTAGTGTTCTTCATTTTTAACTTTCTGTTTTTTGCCAATGGTTAACGCTGGATCCCTCTTCCCTAAGATCTGTATCAAAAAAAAAAATAATGATAGAGTTTCCTGTATTCAAGCCACGCCTTATGATAAGGGGCATCTTTTGTTAAAACCTCGTCATCTCCTGTCTGTCTGGTGCTAATCCATTTGAAGGGATCTTTTTTGTTCTTGTTGAAGGTCACCAGAGTGTTGATTTCACCTGTATTTCCCTCCTTTGGAAAGCCGATCGCTTCAGGATTGGTGCTACTAATGGATGGGTCTGGTAGTATAATGGCCCATAGTGGTGAGGTGAGGTGCCTTCAAGGTGAGTTCTTTTTAGTCCTTGAGGACTGATCTGATTTGAATATGTACTTTTTGTGAAATGTAACAGATGGGAATGAAATTCTAGGCAGCCGTCAATACCACACAACACCTTTTGGGGACATGTTGCCTTCCAATGGTTACAATCAAAGCGGGACAAGTACAGCCACTCTCGTCGTACTAGCGAGAGATGATAATTTGTGTTCATATCAATGTAGTACCTATATGTCCTGATGGGTTGACATTCCTGATACAACGAGTACTGTGTCTTACTTCTGTTCGTCTGCTTTGACGTTGCAGTCATCAATCCTGTAGTCATCTTAGTTGGTAGGGGCTTATATGGCAGGTTTGCATATTGTCCGCTTAGATCTTCTATCTGTTCTCCGTCCTTCTCTGCCTTTCTGATCATGTTCATTGTGAATGTTAACAACCACTCAGTGTCGCATGAGGTGCCACTGTCCAGTTCCTCATGTCTGTGACTCATCCACGGAGTCGTCTCTCAGCTTCCCCTTAAATTTCCCTGTTATAACACGCATGAATTCATACGTTTCAATTTGCTTTATTCTCCCATAACCTTTAAGTTCCTTACACAAGTGCTCAAGGCATCCGCAAAAAGGCGTAGGCCTTTGGTATTATTCATTCTTACACTTGGTCCCCAACAGACCCCTTTGATTAAGTGCTGAATGTATATGTGTTTCTTACCATGTTTAATTTTCAGTAGGTCCTAGGCTTCCTTATGCATGTTGCCTAAATTTTCAGGCAGTGTTGTGGCATTCAAGTTTTAATTTAAAACCCCCACATGGGAACCACCTTGTCGTGGTGGGGGGCCTTGCGTGCCCCTCTGACCTGGCGAGCTAAACTAGAGAGGGCTTAGGCCCCTGCTCTGCCCTTTTGAGGGGGAGAGGGCTACCCATGCTAGTAAGGTCGCCAGTGAGGGGCCAGACTAAATGGTTCCTATGTAGGTTGCCAGTGGACCAGCGGAGCCACCCGCTGGAGGGATCGCCCAATAGGGGCCGTCCTGTGCTGGATGGTTGGGTGTCCAGGCTGGGATGCTTTGGGAGGGGGTCTCAGCTCTGTCGTGGACAAACATTCGTATCATGTGGGGCCTTTTTAAAACGACTGGTCCGCATGGGGACGAGGTACCCGTCCACGGCAGCCAGCGCTCCTCCCATTGTAGTCCCAGTAGGTGGTTTCCCTTGCCCCTGGAGCCAATTTTTTGTGTAACTTTATACATATGGTGAAACACAAAAACTGTCAGGTTCTCGTGAGGTGGCTGACCTGGCCCGCGAGACGTCATCTTCAGGTCTGAGTGGGAAGGAGGATTCCCTTCCACAAGAGCCTCCCACAGCAGTCTCCTGTTCTGGGAGTTCTTCTGAGGACGCATTTCTGCTGCATATGACTCCCTTTGATGGTAAATGTTAATCCATCATTTTCTTATCACGCCCTGCACTCACTTCTCAAGTTGTATGGTACGGTTCTTCGCATTCGACTTGTTTACGATAAGGATTTTCCGTCTAACCGCTGCTATGTAACGTTTCTGTCATGTGATGAAGCCCGTTTGGCTGTAGAACATGTAGCATCACTGCCCCTTGCTGGCTCTGGCTTTAAGACAGAACTTCCTCTCGCAATATTTCGGACAGTGACACGGACTACATCCCAAATCTTTTGACAACCATTCAGAGAATTCAGTTCCTGAAGTCCGCCAGATCCCGCCTCCACGTTGGTTTGTGGCGTACTACAGAAATGGGCGCGGAATTTCATCCATGCCTCCCGGTACCTGTCCAAAGAGATCGGCACGATTCCTGAGGGAAACCTCAAGAAATACGGAAGGGGTGCTCGTGCGAGCGAAAGATATCACGCAGGCAAGGATGTTGCAACATCTCCCATGCCCTTCTGACAGCATGTTTGAGACTATTAAGGCACATCCCACCTTTAATTACAGTAAAGGTTTGTGTACAGTCAGGATCTTTATGAATTTCCTGAGAGGAAATACTGGCTATGTGTCCTATCTCAGTCCAAAAGGTGACTAAGATGAGGAACTCCTCCAACATGGTCCTTCTCACCTTTTTTGGTTCCACCCTCCCTGACCGTGTTAATATCGGTCCTATCAATCTTAGGGTGAGGCATTTGTTTCTCGCCCTCTTCAGTGTTTCTCATGCTATGGGTACGGTCACGGCAAAAGCTACGTGTAAGGAAGCTTCTCGATGTGGTAATTGCTCTGCACTAGACTCACATTCTGAGGAGCATTGCAATGCTGCAGCTTATTGTTTCCATTGCCGTGATGCTCACCAGGTACGTTCCAGGCAATGCCCAGGTATCGCCTGGAGCAGGACATTCTACAGCTTGCTAACAGTCAGTTCATCAGCCTCGGTAGCGCCGCCGTGAACTCCTGTACCGCCAGAAGGACGGTACTGGTGCGACATCCTATGCTTCATTGGCCACTCGCTCTTCAGCTGAGTCTGCCGGTCCGAAGACAACTCCTCCTGCTACCTCTCGCTCTGTTGGGGCGGGTGGTCCTGTTCATCTGGCTAATAGGTTTGCCCTTTTGACTGATGACTCAGTTGAGTCACCTGGAAGAAGCGACGAGAATAATACGGACTTGACCAAACTAACCCATGTAGTGGATGTCCATTTGCCTCCTGCATCGCCTAAGTCTTGGAAGGGCATGACCAAACGGCACCGCGGCTCTGCAGAATCGTTAGATTTAGCTCAGCCTAAGCAGTCTCCCAGATGGGAACCGCCTTGTCGTGGTGGGGGCTTGCGTGCCCTGTGACCTGGCGAGCTAGGCTAGAGGGGCTTAGGCCCCTGCTCTGCCCTTTCGAGGGAGAGGGCTACCCATGCTAGTACGGTCGCCAGTGAGGGGCCAGACTAAATGGTTCCTACGTAGGCTGCCAGTGGACCAGCGGAGCCACCTGCTGGAGGATCGCCCAATAGGGGCTGTCCTGTGCTGGATGGTTGGGTGTCCAGGCTGGGATGCTTTGGGAGGGGTCTCAGCTCTGTCGTGGACAAACATTCGTATCATGTGGGGCCTTTTTAAAACGACTGGTCCGCATGGGGACGAGGTACCCGTCCACGGCAGCCAGCGCTCCTCCCATTGTAGTCCCAGTAGGTGGTTTCCCTTGCCCTGGAGCCAATTTTTGTGTAGCTGTTTTTTTTTATGGGAAAACACAAAAAACATTCAGGTTCTCGTGAGGTGGCTGACCTGGCCCACGAGACGTCATCTTCAGGTCTGAGTAAGGAGGAGGATTCCCTCCACAAGGGCCTCCACAGCAGTCTCCTGTTCTGGAAGTTCTTTTGAGGATGCATTTCTGCTGCATATGACTCTCTTGTAATGGTAAATGTTAATCCATCATTTTCCTATCATGCCTTGCACTCACTTCTCAAGGCGTATGGTACGGTTGTTCGCATTCGACTGGTTTATGATAAGGACTTTCCTTCTAACCGCTGCTATGTAACGTTTATGTCATGTGATGAAGCTCGTTTAGCTTATGAACATGTAGCATCTCTGCCCTCGCCGGCCATGGCTTTAAAACTGAATTTCTCCAGTCACGTAATATTTCAGACAGTGACATGGATTACATCCCAAATGTTTTTGAAAACTATTTAGAGAATTCAGTTCCAGCAGTCCGCCAGATCCCACCTCCACGTTGGTTTGTGGCGTACTATAGAAATGGGCGTGGGAATTTCATCCATGCCTCCCGGTACCTGTCCAAAGAAATCGGCACGATTCCTGAGGGGAATCTGAAAAAGTATGGGAAGGGGTGCTTGTGCGAGCAAAGATCTTACGCAAGCTAGGATGTTGCAACATCTCCCATGCCCTTCTGACAGCATGTTTGAGACTGTTAAGGCTCATCCCACCTTTAACTATAGCAAAGGTTGTGTTTATAGCCAAGACCTCTATGAATTCCCAGAAGAGGAAATACTAGCAATGTGCCTAGCTCAGTACAAAAGGTGACTAAGATGAGGAACTCCTCCAACATGGTCCTTCTCACTTTTTTTGGGTCCACCCTTCCTGACCGTGTTAATATCGGTCCTATCAACCTTAGGGTGAGGCGCTTTGTTTCTCGCCCTCTTCAGTGCTTCTCATGCTATGGGTACGGTCACGGGAAAAGCTCGTGTAAGGAAGCTTCCCGATGTGGTAATTGCTCTGCACTCGACTCGCATTCAGAGGAGCATTGCAATGGTGCAGCTTATTGTTTTCATTGTCGTGATGCTCACCAGGTACGTTCCAGGCAATGCCCCAGGTATCGCCTGGAGCAGGACATTCTACAGCTTGCCAATAGTCAGTTTATCAGCCTCGGTAGCGCCCGCCGTGAACTCCTGTACCGCCAGAAGGATGGTACTGGTGCGACATCCTATGCTTCATTGGCCGCTCGCTCTTCGGCTGAGTCTGCCGGTCCGAAGACAACTCCTCCTGCTACCTCTCGCTCTGTTGGGGCGGGTGGTACTGTTTATCTGGCTAACAGGTTTGCCATTTTGGCTGATGACTCGGTTGAGTCATCTCTTAGAAGTGACGAGAAAAATACGGACTTGAACAAAGTCACCCATGTAGTAGATGTCCATTTGCCACCTGTATCTCCTAAGCCTTTCAAGGGTCTAACTAAGCGGCACCGCGGCTCTGCGGAGTCGTTAGATTTAGCTCAGCATAAGCAGTCTAAGTTTTCTCCCGGTGCTTATAATCGTGAGTCCTCCAGGGACCGCTCTGCTAGGGTAGCTCCAGTAGTTTCTGTCCAGCCTTCTGTGACGCCCTCCGTCTCAGATCGGGCTTCTTATGATGAGGACGGTCTGAGCATGGAGACGTCCGATGATATTGTCATAGCCGTCCCTCGTGGACCAACTGTATCGGAAAGTGCAGTCCTGCCTGATCCTCGTCCTCCGAGGACCAGTAAAAGTGATGATAGTTCGCATCACCCACCGATAAGCCGAAAGGCTGAGGTCCAACGACCCGGCACACCTCAATTCCCGGTGTCTTCTCGTCGTTTGATTATTTCTAGTCAGGTCAGTCACGGGCAGCCTCAAAAGGCTCGCTCGTCCACTGCACCAAATAGTCGTCTTCAAGCTTCTACAATGGAACTGTAGAGGCCTTCGCGCCTCGTGGGGGGAACTCCGAGCTTTGCTGTCGGAGTTCTCTCCAGCCTGTGTAGCTCTACAAGAGACTATGATAGGTGATAGTACTTATTCTAGTCCTCCTGGCTATCGTGCCTTTTTAACACTCCTTTCCTGACCAGGGCCACCACGGTGGCACAGCTATTCTAGTCCGTCAGGATATACCTGTTATCCCGGTACAACTTAACTCTCCCTTCAGGTGGTTGCTGTTAAGGTCTTTATGGGACGACTGTACACCATCTGCAGTTTATATCTCCTCCTCGGCTTCCTGTCTCCAGGGGTGAGCTTGACGGCCTGGTGCGTCAGCTGACTCCGCCTTTTCTTTGTTGGGAGATTTTAACGGCCGTCACCCATTGTGGGATGAAGGTGCTAGTAATCCTCGTGGGGTTTTAATCGGTTCTTTTATTGAGGATGAGGATTGGAGATTTTAAATTCTGGGGATGTTACACATTTCCACACTCCTACTGGGACTTTTACAGCTATCGATCTTTCTCTTTGTACATCTAATTCTTTCCTTGATTTTAATTGGCGAGTCCTACCGGATTTACACGGTAGTGACCACTTTCCGATTTTATTGCAATCTGTGAAATCTGAGCCACAGTCCCGGCCACCACGCTGGGTTTTAGACAAGGCAGATTGGCGTCGATTCACAGACCTTAGCTCTTTTATTCGTCCGCTGGCTGACTTTTCTACTTGTGCTGAGGCTGTTGATTATTTTACTGATTTTTTATTTCTTTAGCCCTTCAGACAATCCCTAGGACGTCAGGTCGCTTTACTAAGCGTCCCGTTCCTTGGTGGAACGCAGCATGCACTGCAGCGGTTAAAGAGAAACGGGCAGCTTTCTCTCGTCTCCGGCGACATCGTGGGGACCCGCAGTGCCTGGAAGCTTTTCGGCGATGCCGAGCTCGGGCCCGCCGCATTTTGAAAGAGGCACAAAGAGCCTCGTGGAAAGCCTATGTCTCTTCCATAAACGTCCGCACCCCTCTTACGGATGTCTTCAACAAAGTCCGCCGAATTGCTGGGAAGTATTCTGCTCCTTCCCCACCAATTTTGTTGTCTGCTGGGCGAACGGTGGCAGACCCTAGGAATGTCGCTGACCTCTTCGCGGAGCACTTTGCCAGTGTTTCCCAGAGGCATCCTGCAGCTCCGGGCGCACGTCACCGCCAGAGAATGGAATCTCTCGGCATAAACTTTTCTTCCGCTGGAGGAGTCTTATAATGTCCCTTTCTCTGCTTCCGAGTTGCGGACTGCTTTGTCCCAGTGTCACGACTCTTCTCCTGGGCCAGATGATATACCTTATGCCTTCTTGCGCCACATGTCTGACACTGCTTTTAACTTTCTTTTAAATCTTTATAATATGATTTGGCATACCGGTGACTTTCCATCTTCTTGGGCTGTGGCAGTGGTTCTCCCATTTCCGAAGCCTGGGAAAGATAATCTCCAGGCTACGAACTACCGTCCTATATCTTTAACGTCCTGTATTTGCAAAGTGTTAGAAAAGATGGTAAATATAAGACTCATGTGGTATTTGGAGAGGGAAGTACTTGTCACCGGTACAGTACGGCTTCCGAAAGATGAGGTCTACTACTGATGCTCTTTTATCCCTAGAGTCTTCCATTTGTGAGGCCTTCGCTAATCACCACCATCAAGTAACAGTCTTTTTTGACCTGGAGAAGGCCTACGACACGGCTTGGTGTCATGGCATTTTACAGTCTTTGTTTAATTTTGGCCTTCGTGGCCACCTTCCTATTTTATCCAGCAGTTTTATCCAGACGTTTTTACGGGTTCGAGTTGGGAGTGTTCTCTCCGATGCTACAGCTTTAAATGACGGTGTCCCACAGGAAGTATTCTTAGTGTTACGCTATTCGCAGTTGCAATAAATGGTGTTATAGATACTCTACCGGATGGCATTCACAGTTCTTTATATGTGGACGACTTGTGCATCTCTTTTGCTGCTTCTAGGATGTCACTGATTGAGCGCAAGCTCCAACTGGCGATCAATAGGGTGTCCAGTTGGGCCAACATGAACGGTTTTCGATTCTCCACCTCGAAGACCGTAGCCATGCATTTTGTCGCAACCGTGGTGTCCATCCAGACCCGGATTTATACCTCGCCAATAGACGCCTCTCATGCGTGGAGGCGACTCGATATCTTGGCCTTTTATTTGACAACCGTCTCACCTGGGTTCCCCATTTCGCTCTCTTAAGGCGTCTTGTCGGCAGGCACTATCCCTTCTTCGGGTTTTAAGTCATACCTCTTGGGGTGCGGACAGGGACACGTTGCTGTTGCTTCACCGTACACTCATACTTCCGAAGCTGGAATACGGCTGTGAGATCTACTCATCCGCAACAGATGCACGACTACGCTCGCTTGACCCCGTGCATCATGCTGGGGTCCGCTTGGCTACAGGTGCATTTCGGACATCTCCAATACCTAGCCTTCTAGTGGATGCTGGTTTCTGGCCGCTCGACCTCCGGCGCCAGTCTTCGATGCTCCGGTGTTGGTTTCGCACCCACCGTCTGCCTGATTTTGTCCCCTGTGTGTCAATGTTGCGGGACTCGCGCTCGCAGGCGTATGTCACTCGACCGAGTCTCCTAAACCTTTTGGCCTACGTGTTGCAAATCTCATGGCAGAGTTATCTATCGACCCCACTCCTGTGTACTCTTTCCGTCTCCCGCGAGTTGGTTATTGGCAGCTTCCTGTTATCTCATTATGCCCTGCCATGGATGGCAAGAAGGATTTTTGCCAGCTCTGTCCCACACACGGTTTTAGAACACTTTTTATGCATTCTGATGATATCCCTGTTTTTACTGATGGCTCCAAATCCGACTCAGGCGTTGGATTTAGTGTGGTTTTCCCCTCTTTTTATCGGTCTGGCAGCCTTCCTTCAGTGGCATCCGTTTTACTGCGGAGCTGTCTGCCATAGTCCTAGCTTTACAAATAATTTTACTCTACCGGTTTCGTCTTTTACAATTTTTAGTGACTGTCGCAGTGCTCTTACTTCTCTCTCTTGCACTATATCCTTTAACCCTTTGGTTTTATCAGCCCTGGAGTGGCTATACCTTCTTACACAACGAGGATATCGTGTTGGGTTCTGTTGGGTTCCTGGTCACGTTGGTGTTCCAGGGAATGAACACGCAGATCGCCTCGCTAAAGAGGCAGCAAGTCGCGCTCCATCTCCTGCGTCTGTTCCGTTTCGAGATGTCTTTCCTCTAATTCGTGAGGCAGTTGCAGCAATCTGGCAGAGGAGATGGCTAACGGGGGTCGCAACCTCGAAAATGGGAGAGATCACTATTTCCTCTATCCCTCACTGGACATACACCCATGTTCGAGATCGACGTTTACAGACTTTATTGGCGCGACTGCGTATAGGTCACACGTACCTTACACAGAGGTACCTGTTGACCAGGGACCCTCAACCTTACTGTGATGACTGCCTGGTGCCGCTTACCGTGCGGCACCTATTGTAGAGTGCCCTAGTTTGATAGAGTTACGACACCGCTACCTCTACCGCTGTCGCGGTAGAGATAGCGGTGTCTATTATATCTCAAAGGTCCTTGGACCAAAGTGTCTGGCCCAAGGCCATGACGTTTTAGATTTTGGGAGAAGCTGGCCTTCTCCCAAAGCTGTGAATTTTATTTAATTTTAATATATGTATTTTAATGTTTTATGTATATTATTGTAGCTTTTTGTTTTAATTACCATTAATTTTATCGTTTTACTTGTTTTAGCTATTTTATGCATTTTATTTAAGTTTATTATATGTATTTTTAATGTTTTATTGAATTTTATTGTAGTTTTAGTATTTTTGTTACCTTTATTTTAATGAATTTTTAGTTTTTATAAACTACATTGTAGTAAGTAAAATATCGTAGCGGCGCCATATGACCGTTGATGTTGCGGCGCCTAAAATTAAAATCCATCCATCCATCCCGGTGTCTTCTCGTCGCTTGAATATTTCTAGTCAGGTGAGTCACGGGCAGCCCATTCAAAAGGCTCGCCCGTCCGCTGCACCTAAATAGTCATCTTCAAGCTTTACAGTGGAACTGTAGAGGCCTTCGCGCCTCGTGGGGGGAACTCCGAGCTTTGCTGTCGGAGTTCTCTCCAGCCTGTGTAGCTCTACAAGAGACTATGCTAGGTGATAGTACTTATTCTAGTCCTCCTGGCTATCGTGCCTTTTTTAGCACTCCTTTCCCTGACCAGGGCCACCACGGTGGCACAGCTATTCTAGTCCATCAGGATATACCTGTTCATCCCTTACAACAACTCTCCTCCTTTGTTGGGAGATTTTAACGGCCGTCACCCATTGTGGGATGAAGGTGCTAGTAATCCTCGTGGGGTTTTAATCGGTTCTTTTATTGAGGATGAGGATTGGAGGTTTTAAATTCTGGGGATGTTACACATTTCCACAGTCCTACTGGGACTTTTACAGCTATCGATCTTTCTCTTTGTACATCTAATTCTTTCCTTGATTTTAATTGGCGGGTCCTACCGGATTTACACGGTAGTGACCACTTTCCGATTTTATTGGAATCTGTGAACTCTGAGCCACAGTCCCGGCCCCACGCTGGGTTTTAGACAAGGCAGATTGGCCTCGATTCACAGACCTTAGCTCTTTTATCCGTCCGTTGGCTGACTTTTCTACTTGTGCTGAGGCTGTTGATTATTTTACCGATTTTTACATTCAGTAGCGCTTCAGACAATCCCTAGGACGTCAGGTCGCTTTACTAAGCGTCCCGTTCCTTGGTGGAACGCAGCATGCACAAAGCTGTGAAAGAGAAACGGGCAGCTTTTCTCGTCTCCGGCGACATCGTGGGGACCCGCAGTGCCTGGAAGCTTTTCGGCGCTGCCGAGCTCGGGCCCGCCGCGTTTTGAAAGAGGCACAAAGAGCCTCTTGGAAAGCTTATGTCTCTTCCATTAACGCCGCACCCTCTTACGGATGTCTTTAACAAAGTCCGCCGAATTGCTGGGAAGTATTCTGCTCCTCCCCCACCAGTTTTGTTGTCTGCTGGGCGAACGGTGGCAGACCCTAGGACTGTCGCCGACCTCTTCGCGGAGCACTTTGCCAGTGTTTCCCAGAGGCATCCTGCAGCCCCGGGCGCACGTTACCGCCAGAGAATGGAATCTCTCGGCATAAATTTTCTTCCGCTGGAGGAGTCTTATAATGTCCCTTTCTCTGCCTCCGAGTTGCGGACTGCTTTGTCCCAGTGTCATGACTCTTCTCCTGGTCCAGACGACATTCCTTATGCCTTTTTGCGTCACATGTCTGACCGTGCTTTTAACTTTTTATTAAATCTTTATAATATGATTTGGCATACCGGTGACTTTCCATCTTCTTGGGCTGTGGCAGTGGTTCTCCCATTTCCGAAGCCTGGGAAAGATCATCTCCAGGCTACGAACTACCGTCCTATATCTTTGACGTCCTGTATTTGTAAAGTGTTAGAAAAGATGGTAAATGTAAGACTCATGTGGTACTTGGAGAGGGGGAAGTACTTGTCATCGGTACAGTATGGCTTCCGAAAGATGAGGTCTACTACTGATGCTCTTTTATCCCTAGAGTCTTCTATTTGTGAGGCCTTCGCTAATCACCACCACCAGGTAACTGTATTTTTGACCTGGAGAAGGCCTACGACACAGCTTGGTGTCATGGCATTTTACGTTCCTTGTTTAATTTTGGCCTCCGTGGCCACCTTCCTATTTTATCCAGCAGTTTTTATCCAGACGTCTTTTACGGGTTCGAGTGGGAGTGTTCTCTCCGAGGCTACTGCTCTAAATGATGGTGTCCCACAGGAAGTATTCTTAGTGTTACTATTCGCAGTCGCCATAAATGGTGTTATAGATACTCTACCAGATGGCGTTCACAGCTCCTTATATGTGGACGACTTGTGCATCTCTTTGCTGCTGCTAGGATGTCACTGATTGAGCGCAAGCTCCAACTGGCGATCAATAGGGTGTCCAGTTGGGCGAACATGAACGGTTTTCGTTTCTCCACCTCAAAGACCGTGTCTATGCATTTTGTCGTAATCGTGGTGTCCATCCAGATCCCGATTTATATTTAGCCAATAGACGCATCTCATGTGTGGAGGCCACTCGATATCTTGGCTTATTTTTTGACAACCGTCTTACTTGGGTTCCCCATTTCCGTTTTCTTAAAGTACTTCGTCTTGCAGGACGGCACTATCCCTTCTTCGGGTTTTAAGTCACACCTCTTGGGGTGCGGACAGGGACACGTTGCTGCTGCTTCACCGTACACTCATACTTCCAAGCTGGAATACGGCTGTGAGATCTACTCATCCGCAACGGATGCACGACTACGCACGCTTGACTCCGTGCATCATGCTGGGGTCCGCTTGGCTACGGGTGCATTTCGGACATCTCCAATACCTAGCCTTCTAGTGGATGCTGGTTTCTGGCCGCTCGACCTCCGGCGCCAGTCTTCGATGCTCCGGTGTTGGTTTCGCACCCACCGTCTTCCTGATTCTGTCCCTTGTCTGTCAATATTGCGGGACTCGCGTTCGCAGGCGTATGTCACTCGACCGAGTCTACCTAAACCTTTTGGCCTTCGAGTGGCAAATCTCATGATGGAGTTATCTATCGACCCCACTCCTGTGTACTCTTTCCGGCTCCCACGAGTTGGTTATTGGCAGCTTCCTGTTGTTTCATTATGCCCTCCTGCCATGGATGGCAAGAAGGATTTTCTGCCAGCTCTGTCCCACACACGGTTTTTAGAACACTTTTTTATCCATTCTGATGATATCCCTGTTTTTACTGATGGTTCCAAATCCGACGCAGGCGTTGAGTTTAGTGTGGTTTTCCCCTCTTTTTATCGGTCTGGCAGCCTTCCTTCAGTGGCATCCGTCTTTACTGCGGAGCTGTATCCCAGAGTTCTAGCTTTACAGATAATTTTACTCTCCGGTTTCGTCTTTTACAAATTTTAGTGACTGTCGCAGTGCTCTTACTGCTCTCTCTTCCACTATCTCCCTTAACCCATTGGTTTTATCAGCCCTGGAGTGGCTATATCTACTTACCAGAAGATGATATCGTGTTGGGTTCTGTTGGGTCCCTGGTCACGTTGGTGTTCCAGGAATGAACACGCAGACCGCCTCGCTAAAGAGGCAGCAAGTCGCGCTCCATCTCCTGCCCTGTTCCGTTTCGAGATGTATTTCTTCTAATTCGTTAGGTAGTTGCAGCAATTTGGCAGAGGAGATGGCTAACGGGGGTCGCAACCTCGAAAATGGGAGAGATCACTACTTCCTCTATCCCTCAGTGGACATACACCCATGTCCGGGATCGCCGTTTACAGACTTTATTGGCGCGACTGCGTATAGGTCACACGTACCTTACACAAAGGTACCTGTTGACCAGGGACCCTCAACCTTACTGTGATGACTGCCTGGTGCCGCTTACGGTGCGGCACCTACTAGTGGAGTGCCCTAGTTTGACTGATTTAAGACACCGCTACCTCTACCGCTGTCGCGGTAGAGATAGCGGTGACGTATCTCAAAGGTCCTTGGACCATTATAGTGTCTGGCCCAAGGCCATGACGTTTTTAGCTATTTTTGGGAGAAGCTGGCCTTCTCCCAAAGCTGTGAGATTTTATTTGATAAAATCCATATTATATGTATTTTAATGTTTTATGATATTTTATTGTATTTTTTGTTTTCAACTTAATTTTTTGCCTTTGGTGCATGTAAATATGCTTGTCATTGCTTGTCACCGTTCTATTTTACACACATACATACACAAAAATAAAACCACTAATGTACAAGCTGGCTGTGGAGTATGATAGGTAAATCCCGTAGAATGTCACTCAGTGCATGTAAATATGCTTATCATTGCTTGTCACTGTTCTATTATGCACATATATACACACACACAAATAACAAACACTAATGTACAAGCCGGCTGTGGAGTACGATAGGTAAATCCCTTAGAGTGTCACTGAACTCGTATATGTATCTGTCTATCGTTGATTCCTGTATCTTATTTCGTCGTAGTCGTCACTGTAGTGTATTTTCGACCCACGCTTTTTTATTGTAACCGCCCATCTGGTGGTCGTAGGACAGTGAGACCCTCACGTTGACCCAGTACTATATATTTTTGATAAAAACCTGTTGACAGAATATATCACAATAAAACAAATACAATATGTCCACTCTTCTTTGGAAGATGTTGGCATAATGATTGAGCCCTTCAACAGGCATACCTTAATTCCCCCCTACATTCCCACAAAACGAGAATGGCTATGAATCGAGTACATGATACACTATGTGAAAAGACTAAAATACAATAAAAAAAAATACAATCACAGTGTTGTACATGATAGGTGTCTACTACCTCCTCACATGGAGGAGGTAGTAGACACCTACCGAAACAATAACTTACTTCCAGGGAGAGAGATCTAATAGCTCTAGTTCAGGGGGTGTTATGAACCTTCCATTAAAGCTAGTTGTGATCTCGCTGATAGTTTCCCTTTGTATCACACAACTCAAGGGAGCAGTAACAGCCTACCCTCTAAAGACAACTCTCCTTCTTCACACAAAACTACAGCACTTACCACACTTACACCCTTCACTTTTGATTTTAAAGAAAAATGGGAACTCCAATCAATGTCTCGGAGTTCTCTTCTGGGGAGGAGACCAAAATTGTCCCCAGGTCGGATGCCTCTCTTGATAACGACCCCAAATGCCTTGGCACCTCCCTCAACTTTTTCTGCATTAACTTCCGCAACAGTAGCGGTCTTAGATCTGATTTTCAATCTGTAGAACACCACCTATACTCTTATAAACCTCATCTTCTTTTTATCACCGAAACAGAGCTGTCTGAGGCAACTGAGAGTAGCCCCTTCTCTGTTCCCTCCTACTTTCTCTATTCTCATTTTCATTACAAAGCTGGATGTTGCGTCTATGTACGCAATGACTTAACTTGCTCTCATGCCCACGCTCTTGAATCATCTGAGTTTTCCACCATTTGGCTTTGACTTAAGACTCACTCTCAAACTAAATTCATCTGTGCTGTTTATCTCTCCCGTAACTTTTCTGACCATAGTAAATTCTTCAACTACTTAACTTCCAAAGTTCTTTCCCTCTACCCTTTCGCATAAATTTCCATTCTTGGAGATTTCAGTGTTCACCACCAGCTTTAGCTTTCATCTCCCTTCACTGACCATCCTGGTGAACTAGCCTTCAACTTTGCTATCCTTCATGACCTAGAGTAACTGGTGGAACACCCTACTCGTATTCCTGACCGTCTTGGAGACATGCCCAACATTCTTGATCTCTCCCTCACCTCTAATCCTTCTGTTTATCTTGTCACCCTTTTATCTCTGTTGGGCTCCTCAGATCACAATTTCATCTCTGTACCTTTTCCAAATTCTCCAATCCCTCCATAGGATCCCCCAAAGCGAAGGTGCCTCTGGTGTTTTGCCTCTGCCAGTTGGGGGGACCTGAGGAGGTATTATGCTGAATTTCCTTGGAATGATTACTGCTTCCGTGTCAGAGGATGGATGGATGGATTTTAATTTTATGCGCCGCAACATCTACGGTCATATGGCGCCTCTACAATAATGTAAAAAGACAAAATTGTTGATAAAAACAACTAAAAGCAGTTAAAACCAATACAATAGCTAAAAACCAAAAATACAATAAAACTAAATAAAAGAAAAAAACATATAATGAAATAAAATAATATTCACAACTTTAGGAGAAGACCAGCTTCTCCCAAAAAATTAAAAACGTCATGTCCTTGGGCCAGGCACTCTGGTCCAAGGACCTTTGAGAGATAATAGACACCCCTATCTCTATTGCGACAGCGATAGAGGTAACGGTGTCTTAAATCAGTCAAACTGGGACACTCCACTAGTAGGTGCCGCACCGTAAGCGGCAGCAGGCAGTCATCATAGTAGAGTTGAGTGTACCTGGTCAGGAGGTACCTTTGTGTAAGGTACAGTTGCGGCCTGTAAACTCCTTGCCAGTCTTAGCCCATATATTTTCCAGTAGCGATATCTGGCAGATCTACACCAGGTGAAGGCTTCTGGTTCCCTTGGATTGGTTAAACTCCCTCAAAAACTAAGCCTTAAAGCTCCACCCACTTGACCTTCCCCTCCTGGTCCATGCCCTGTCCCTCTCCGTGACCTCAGAATGTCACCACCCCATTGTGTGTGTGTGTGTGTATGTGTGTGTGTGTGTGTGTGTGTGTGTGTGTGTGTGTGTGTGTGTGTGTGTGTGTGTGTGTGTGTGTTTCACTGTTTGATCTGCTGCAGTCTCTGACGAGACAGCCAGACGTTACCGAGCTCAGAGCTCATTATTTCCGATCTTCGGATAGGCCTGAGACCAGACACACACCAGACACCGGGACAACAAGGTCACAACTTCTCGATTTACATCCCGTACCTACTCACTGCTAGGTGAACAGGGGTTACACGTGAAAGGAGACACACCCAAATATCTCCACCCGGCGGGGGAATCGAACCCCGGTCCTCTCTCTGGCTTGTGTGTGTGTGTGTATGTGTGTGTGTGTGTGTGTGTGTGTGTGTGTGTGTGTGTGTGTGTGTGTGTGTCTGATTTTTATTTTTATTTAATTTTCTCAATTCACTCTGATCTTCCTCCTCCTCCTCCTCCTCCTCCTCCTCCTCCTCCTCCCTACTCCTACTCCACTACCACCACCACCTCATCCTCCTCCTCCTCCACCCTCATCCTTCATATATATATATATATATATATATATATATATATATATATATATATATATATATATATATATATATATATATATATATATATATATATATATATATATATATAGAGAGAGAGAGAGAGAGAGAGAGAGAGAGAGAGAGAGAGAGAGAGAGAGATTTAATATTTCCTTTTCAGCATTGAAATTTTACTATTGAAATCAATATGATATTCATATATTGATATTGTATAGTAGAGTTTACAAATGTCAAAGACTTCAAGGTGGTGGTGGTGGTGGTGGTGGTAACAGTGGTAGTGATGGAAGCAGGAAGGATTAACAAAATATTTCACACTTTTTACAACTTTGAGTCTTCCGCCTCTTGACCTAAGGTCCATGCCCTGTCCCTCCCCGTGACCTCAGAATGTCACCACCCCATTGTGTGTGTGTGTGTGTGTGTGTCTGATCTTTATTTTTATTTCATTTTCTCATTTCACGTAGCAAATGTAGCATAGCAATCTCTCGATCTTCCTCATATATATATATATATATATATATATATATATATATATATATATATATATATATATATATATATATATGAAGGATGAGGGTGGAGGAGGAGGAGGAGGAGGGTGGTGGAGGTAGTGGAGGATGAGGAGGAGGAGGAGGAGGAGGAGGAGGAGGAGGAGGAGGAGGAGGAGGAGGAGGGGAGGAGGAAGAGGAAGATCAGAGAGACTGCTATGCTACATTTGCTACGTGAATTGAGAAAATTAAATAAAAATAAAGATCACACACACACACACACACACACACACACACACACACACACATACAATGTGGTGGTGACATTCTGAGGTCACGGGGAGGGACAGGGCATGGACCAGGAGGGGAGGGTCAAGTGGGTGGAGCTTTAAGGCTTAGTTTTTGAGGGAGTTTAACCAATCCAAGGGAACCAGAAGCCTTTACCTGGTGTAGATCTGCCAGATATCGTTACTGGAAAATATATGGCCTAAGACTGGCAAGGAGTTTACAGGCCGCAACTGTACGTGTGACCTATACGAAGTCGCGCCAATAACGTCTGTGCACGGCGATCCCGGACATGGGTGTATGTCCTCAGAGGGCGTGTGGTAGTAGTGATCTCTCCCATTTTCGAGGTTGCGAACCTCGTTAGCCATCTCCTCTGCCAAATTGATGCAACCACCACTCGAATTAGATGAAATACATCTCGAAAAGGAACAGGGGCAGGAGATGGAACGCGACTTGCTGCGTCTTTAGCGAGGTGGTCAGCGTGTTCATTCCCTGGAACACCAACGTGACCAGGGATCCAACAAAACCCAACACGATATCCTCTTCTGGTAAGTAGATATAGCCATTCTAGGGCTGATAAAACCAATGGGTGAAGGGAAATAAAAGAAGAGAGAGCAGTAAGAGCACCGCGACAGTCACTAAAAATTGTAAAAGGCGAAACCGGGAGAGTAAAAATAATCTGTAAAGCCAAGACTATGGCAGACAGCTCCGCAGTAAAGACGGATGCTACCAAAGGAAGACTGCCAGACTGATAAAAAGAGGGGAAAACCACACTAAACCCAACGCCTGCGTCGGATTTGGAACCATCAGTAAAAACGGGGATGTCATCAGAATGAATAAAAAAAATGTTCTAAAAACCGTGTGTGGGACAGAGCTGGAAGAAAGTCCTTGCCATCCATGGCAAGAGGGCATAATGAAATAACAGGAAGCTGCCAATAACCAACTCGTGGGAGCCGGAAAAAGAGGACAGGAGTGGGGTCGATAGATAAGTCCGCCATAAGATTTGCCACTCGAAGGCCAAAAGGTTTAGGTAGACTCGGTCGAGTGGCATACGCCTGCGAACGCGAGTCCCGCAATACTGACAGACAAGGGACAGAATCGGGAAGACGTTGAATGGGAAACCAACACCGGAGCATCGAAGACTGGCGCCGGAGGTCGAGCGGCCAGAAACCAGCATCCACTAGAAGGCTAGGTATTGGAGATGTCCGAAATGCACCCGTAGCCAAGCGGACCCCAGCATGATGCACGGGGTCAAGCGTGCGTAGTCGTGCATCCGTTGCGGATGAGTAGATCTCAGAGCCGTATTCCAGCTTCGGAAGTATGAGTGTACGGTGAAGCAGCAGCAACGTGTCCTCGTCCGCAGCCCAAGAGGTGTGACTTAAAACCTGAAGAAGGGATAGTGCCGTCCTGCAGGACGCTTTAAGAGATCGGAAATAGGGAACCCAAGTAAGACGGTTGTCAAACAATAGGCCAAGGTATCGAGTGGCCTCCACACATGAGATACGTCTATTGGCTAAATATAAATCGGGATCTGGATGAATGCCACAATTACGACAAAAATGCATAGACACGGTCTTTGAGGTGGAGAAACGAAAAACATCTATGTTGGCCCAACTGGATATTCGATTGATTGCCAGTTGAAGCTTTCGCTCAATCAGTGACATCCTAGCAGCAGCAAAGGAGATGCACAAGTCGTCCACATATAAATAAGCTGCAGCATTGCAATGCTCCTTATTATGCGAGTCTAGTGTAGAGCAATTACCACATCGAGAAGCTTCCTTACACGTACTTTTGCCGTGACCGTACCCATAGCATGAGAAACACTGAAGAGGGAGAGAAACAAAACGCCTCACCCTAAGATTGATAGGACCGATATTAACACGGTCAGGGAGGGCGGAACCAAAGAAGGTGAGGAGGCCCATGTTGGAGGAGTTCCTCATCTTAGTCACCTTCTGGACTGAGGTAGAACACAGCCAGATCCTGACTGTACACACAACCTTTACTGTAATTAAAAGTGGGATGTGCCTTAATTGTCTCAAACATGCTGTCAGAAGGACATGGTAGATGTTGCAACATCCTTGCCTGCGTGATATCTTTCGCTCGCACGAGCACCCCCTTCCCGTATTTCTTGAGGTTTCCCTCAGGAATCGTGCCGATCTCTTTGGACAAGTACCGGGAGGCGAGGATGAAATTCCCGAGCCCATTTCTGTAGTAGGCCACAAACCAACGTGGAGGCGGGATCTGGCGGACTTCAGGAACTGAATACTCTGAATAGTTGCCAAAAAGATTTGGAATGTAGTCCGTGTCACTGTCCGAAATATTGTGAGAGTGGAGAAGCTCTGTCTTAAAGCCAGAGACAGCAAGGGGCAGGGATGCTACATGTTCATAAGCCAGACGGGCTTCATCACATGACAAAAGTTACATAGCAGCGGTTAAAAGGAAAGTCTTTATCATAAACAAGTCGAATGCGAACAACCGTGCCATACACCTTGAGAAGTGAGTGCAAGGCGTGATAAGAAAATGATGGGTTAACATTCACCATCACAAGGGAGTCATATGCAGCAGAAATACGTCCCCCAGAAGAACTCCCAGAACAGGAGACTGCTGCGGGAGGCTCTTGTAGAGGGGAATATTCCTCCTTACTCAGACCTGAAGATGACGTCTCGTGGGCCAGGTCAGCCACCTCGCTAGAACCTAAATGTTTTTTGTGTTTTCCCATAAAAAACAGCTACACAAAAGATTGGCTCCAGGGGCAAGGGAAACCACCTACAGGGATTACAGTGGGAGGGAGCGCTGGCTGCCGTGGACGGGGTACCTCGTCCCCATGCGGACCAGTCGTTTTAAAAAAAAGGCCCCACATGCTACGAATGTTTGTCCACGATAGAGCTGAGACCCCCCCTCCACAAAGGATCCCAGCATGGACACCCAACCATCCAGCACAGGACGGCCCCTACTGGGCGATCCCTCCAGTGGGTGGCTCCGCTGTCCACTGGCAGCCTACGTAGGAACCAATTAGTCTGGCCCCTCACTGGTGACCTTATTAGCATGGGTTGCCCTCTTCCCCTCGAAAGGGCAGAGCAGGGGCCTAAGCCCCCTCTAGCCTAGCTCGCCAAGTCACAGGGGCACGCAAGCCCCCCCACCATGACAAGGCGGTTCCCATCTGTGGGGGTCCGTGTCAGAGACCCATAGTGCCGTCCTGCAGGACGCTTTAAGAGAACGGAAATGGGGAACCCAAGTAAGATGATTGTCAAACAATAGGCCAAGATATCAAGTGGCCTCCACACATGAGATTCATCTATTGGCTAAATATAAATCGGGATCTGGATGAACGCCACGATTACGACAAAAATGCATAGACACGGTCTTTGTTGGCCCAACTGGAGGACGAGGATCAGGCAGAACTGCACTTTCTGATACAGTGGGTCCACGAGGGACGGCTGTGACAATATCATCGGACGATCTAAGACGGAGGGCGTCACAGAAGGCTGGACAAAAACTAATTGAGCTACCATTGCAGAGCGGTCCCTAGAGGACTCATGATCATATTCACCGTGAGAAACCTTAGATTGGTTAAGCTGAGCATAATCTATCGACTCCGCAGAGCCGCGGTGCCGTTTGGTCATGCCCTTCAAAGGCTTAGGCAAATGGACATCCACTACATGGGTTAGTTTGGTCAAGTCTGTATTATTCTCGTCGCTTCTTGCAAGTGACTCAATTGGGTCGTCGGACAAAAGGGCAAACCTATTGGCCAAATGAACAGGTAGCAGGAGTTGTCGTCTTCGGACCGACAGACTCAGCTGAAGAACGAGCGGCCAATGAAGCATAGGATGTCGCACCAGTACCGTCCTTCAGGAGTTCACGGCGGGCGCTACCTAGGCTGATGAAATGAGTATTAGCAAGCTGTAAAATGTCCTGCTCCAGGTGATACCTGGGGCATTGCCTGGAACATACCTGGTGAGCATCACGGCAATGGAAACAGTAAGCAGCAGCAATGCAATGCTCCTCAGAGTGTGAATCTAGAGCAGAGCAATTACCACATCGAGCAGCTTCCTTACAGGAACTTTTGCCGTGACCGTAGCCGTAGCACGAGAAACACTGAAGAGGACGGGAAACAAAACGTCTCACCCTAAGATTGATAGGATCGATATGAACACGGTCAGGAAGGGTGGAACCAAAAAAGGTGAGAAGGACCATGTTGGAGTTCCTCATCTTTGTCACCTTTTGGACTGAGCTAGGACACATTGCTAGTATTTCCTCCTCTGAAAACTCATAAAGATCTTGACTATAAACACAACCTTTGCTATAATTAAAGGTGGGATGAGCCTTCACTGTCTCAAACATGCTATCATTAGTGCAGGGGAGATGTTGCAACATCCTTGCTTGCGTAATATCTTTAGCCCGCAAGAGAACCCCCTTTCCGTATTTCGTGAGGTTTCCCTCAGGAATCGTGCCGATCTCTTTTGACAGGTACCGGGAGACATGTATGAAATTCCCGTGCCCATTTTTGTAGTACGCCACAAATCAAAGTGGAGGCGGGATCTGGCGGACTTCAGGAACTGAATTCTCGGAATGGTGGTCAAAAAGATTTGGGATGTAGTCCATGTCACTGTTCGAAATATTGCGAGAGTGGAGAAGTTCTGTCTTAAAGCCAGAGCCAGCAAGGGGCAGGGATGCTACATGTTCTACAGGAAAAACGAGCTTCATCGCATGACAGAAACGTTACATAGCAGCGGTTGGACGGAAAATCCTTATCGTAAACAAGTCGAATACGGAGAACCGTACCATACACCTTGAGAAGGGAGAACAAGGCGTGATAAGAAAAAGATGCATCAAAAGGGAGTCACATGCAGCAGAAATGCGTTCCTTAGAAGAACTCCCAGAACAGGAGACTGCTGTGGGAGGCCCTTGTGGAGGGGAATCCTCCTTCCCACTCAGACCTGAAGATGACGTCCCGCGGGCCAGGTCAGCCACCTCACGAGAACCTGACAGTTTTTTGTGTTTTCCCATAAAAAAAAACAGCAACACAAAAAATGGCTCCAGGGGCAAGGGAAACCACCTACTGGGACTACAATGGGAGGAAGCGCTGGCTGCCGTGGACGGGGTACCTCGTCCCCATGCGGACCAGTCGTTTTAAAAAAAGGTCCCACATGATACAGAAAGTTTGTCCACGACAGAGCTGAGATCCCCCCCCTCCCAAAGCATCCCAGCCTGGACACCCAATCATCCAGCACAGGACGGTCCCTATTGGGCGATCCCTACAGCGGGTGGCTCCGCTGGTCCACTGGCAGCCTACGTAGGAACCATTTAGTCTGGCCCCTCACTGGCGACCCTACTAGCATGGGTAGCCCTCTCCCCCTCGAAATGGCAGAGCAGGGGCCTAAGCCCACTCTAGCCTAGCTCGCCAGGTCACAGGGGCACGCAACCCCCCCTTACCACGACAAGGCGGTTCCCATCTGGGGGGGAGAGAGAGTCGATAGCGACTGGGATGTTTATATTCGAAACCCTGACTATCCTAATCGTCGGGTGAGAAGGATACTGTGTAAGCAAGTGAGGTCACTCTCATGCCTGTACGGGGCTCATAGGGCCAGAGCAAGGCAGACTACTACAGGGACGAGCCCATAACACCGTCACCTCCTTCATAATGCGTTATGCATAGTATATAATAGAACCCAACACATCCTTCAGACATGCTTTTTTTTATTAAGGGAAGAGGACCAGCCAAGGGCAAAAAAATAAAAAAGGAAAAGACTAAAAAAAAAAAAGAGGCCCACTTGAGTGCTGACTCTATAAATAGTGGAAAAGCGTCAGCCAATATTCGGGAGCAAATGCCTCAATACCTCCCTCTTAAAAGAAGACAAATCGTAGAAATTCGGAAATACAGATGCAAGGATTCTAGGGAAGATATACGGGTTCAATGGGCAGTCTGGAGGAATTGATTAGGGAACCTTGCCTCCAACAGATGGCGCGCGGTTCGCATGTAGTAAGGGGGTGAAGGATGGGGGGATTCCATCAGCGGGGGAGTATGAGCGCCGTTACAACATTCAAACAGTCAGTCAGTCACGGGAAGGAGCGCAAGGCACATCAACCATTGCCCACCTCCGCCTGGGCTACACCACGCTCAGTGCTCACTTGCATCGCCTACGTCGGTCTCGTGACCACTTCTGTTCTTGGTGTAGGACTACCACTGAGGCCATGGAACATTTCCTGCTTCATTGCCCAATCGGGAATCTTAGAAAGATTGGAAGTCAGGCGTTCTGTGGCGTTCCTGCATGATTGCATGATTTGTTGACTTCCTGAAGGGTTGGTCGTCTCTTAAAGGATGTGGAAAGATGTAAGGTGGTATCATCAGCTTAGGAGTGGATAGGGCTAGAAGTTCGGTTAAGAAGGTCATTAATGAATAACAGAAAGCGAGTGGGTGACAGGACAGAACCCTGAGGAACTCCACTATTAATAGATTTAGGAGAAGAACAGTGGCCGTCTACCACAGCAGCAATAGAACAGTCAGAAAGGAAACTTGATATAAAGTTGCAGAGAGAAGGATAGAAAAGTTTTATACCAGACTCTATCAAAAGCTTTTGATATGTCTAACGTTACAGCAAAAGTTTCACCCAAATCTCTGAAAAATGATGACCAAGACTCAGTAAGGAAGATCACCAGTAGAGCGACCTTGACAGACGCCATACTGGCGGTCAGACAGAAGATTGTGAAGTGACAGATGGTTGAGAATCTTCCTATTCAGGATAGATTCAAAAACTTTAGACAAGCAAGAGATTAAAGCTATAGGACAGTAGTTAGAGGGGTTAGAACGGTCACCTTTTTAGGAACAGGCTGAATGTAGGCTAACCTTCAGCAGGAAGGAAAGGTAAAAGTAGATAGACAAAGTTGGAAGAGTTTGGTTAAGCAAGGTGCAAGCGCGGAAGAACAGTTTTTGAAAACAACAGGAGGTACCCCATCAGGACCATAAGCCTTCCGAGGATTTACGCAAGCGAGGGCATGAAAAACATCGTTAGGAAGAATTTTAATTGTAGACATGAAATAGGGAGGAGGAGAGGGAGGGACAAGCCCAAAATCATCCAAGGTGGAGTTGTGAGTAAAGGTTTGAAAGAAGAGTTCAGCTTTAGAGACAGAAGAGATAGCAGCGGTGCCATCAGGATGAAATAAATAACTTCTTCATCTTTCCCTCCTTTGAGATGTTTTTGGCTAGATGCCAGAAGTCACGAGGAAAGTTTGAGTATGAAAGATTTTACATTTTCTACATATGAAGGAGTGTTTGGCAAGTAGAAGAACAGACTTGGCATGATTTCAAGCAGAGAAATAAAGTGCGTAAGATTCAGAAGATGAAAGACTCATGTACCTTTGCTATGCAACCTCTCTATCATGTATAGCACAAGAACAGGCTGAGTCAAACCAAGGTTTAGAAAGTTTAGGTTGAGAATGAGGAATGTACGCCTCCATGCCAGACACTATCACCTCTGTTATACGTTCAGCACAAAGAAATGGGTCTCTGACACGGATCCCCACAGATGGGAACCGCCTTGTCGTGGTGGGGGGGCTTGCGTGCCCCTGTGACCTGGCGAGCTAGGCTAGAGGGGGCTTAGGCCCCTGCTCTGCCCTTTCGAGGGGCAGAGGGCAACCCATGCTAATAAGGTCACCAGTGAGGGGCCAGACTAATTGGTTCCTACGTAGGCTGCCAGTGGACAGCGGAGCCACCTGCTGGAGGGATCGCCCAGTAGAGGCCGTCCTGTGCTGGATGGTTGGGTGTCTAGGCTGGGATCCTTTGGGGAGGGGGGGGTCTCAGCTCTATCGTGGACAAACATTCGTAGCATGTGGGGCCTTTTTTTTAAAACGACTGGTCCGCATGGGGACGAGGTATCCCGTGCACGGCAGCCAGCTCTCCCTCCCACTGTAATCCCAGTAGGTGGTTTCCCTTGCCCCTGGAGCCAATCTTTTGTGTAGCTGTTTTTTATGGGAAAACACAAAAAACATTTAGGTTCTCGTGAGGTGGCTGACCTGGCCCACGAGACGTCATCTTCAGGTCTGAGTAAGGAGGAATATTCCCCTCTACAAGAGCCTCCCGCAGCAGTCTCCTGTTCTGGGAGTTCTTCTGAGGGATGTATTTCTGCTGCATATGACTCCCTTGTGATGGTGAATGTTAACCCATCATTTTCTTATCACGCCTTGCACTCACTTCTCAAGGTGTATGGCACGGTTGTTCGCATTCGACTTGTTTATGATAAAGACTTTCCTTCTAACCGCTGCTATGTAACTTTTGTCAGAGTATTCAGTTACTGAAGTCCGCCAGATCCCGCCTCCACGTTGGTTTGTGGCCTACTACAGAAATGGGCTCGGGAATTTCATCCTCACGTCCCGGTACTTGTCCAAAGAGATCGGCACGATTCCTGAGGGAAACCTCAAGAAATACGGGAAGAGGGTGCTCGTGCGAGCGAAAGATATCACGCAGGCAAGGATGTTGCAACATCTACCATGTCCTTCTGACAGCATGTTTGAGACTATTAAGGCACATCCCACTTTTAATTACAGTAAAGGTTGTGTGTACAGTCAGGATCTTTATGATTTTCCTGACGAGGAAATACTGGCTGTGTCCTACCTCAGTCCAGAAGGTGACTAAGATGAGGAACTCCTCCAACATGGGCCTCCTCACCTTCTTTGGTTCCGCCCTCCCTGACCGTGTTAATATCGGTCCTATCAATCTTAGGGTGAGGCGTTTTGTTTCTCTCCCTCTTCAGTGTTTCTCATGCTATGGGTACGGTCACGGCAAAAGTACGTGTAAGGAAGCTTCTCGATGTGGTAATTGCTCTGCACTAGACTCACATGCTAAGGAGCATTGCAATGCTGCAGCTTATTGCTTTCATTGCCGTGATGCTCACCAGGTACGGTCCAGGCAATGCTCTAGGTATCGCCTGGAGCAGGACATTCTACAGCTTGCTAATAGTCAGTTTATTAGCCTCGGTAGCGCCCGCCATGAACTCCTGTACCGTCAGAAGGACGGTACAAGTGCGACATCCTAGGCTTCATTGGCCGCTCGCTCTTCGACTGAGTCTGCCGGTCCGAAGACAACTCCTACTGCTACCTCACGGTCTGTTGGGGCGTGTGGTCTAATTCATCTGGCTAACAGGTTTGCCGTTTTGTCCAATGACTCGGTTGAGTCATCTCTTAGAAGTGATGAAAACAATACGGACTTGACCAAAGTAAGCAATGTAGTAGATGTCCATTTGCCACCTGTATCGTCTAAGCCTTTGAAGGGCCTTTTATTGGGAGATTTTAATGGCCGTTACCCATTGTGGGATGAAGGTGCTAGTAATCCTCGTGGGGTTTTAATAGGTTCTTTTATTGAGGATGAGGGATTGTAGGTTTTAAATTCTGGGGATGTTACACATTTCCACAGTCCTATTGGGACTTTTACAGCTATCGATCTTTCTCTGTGTACATCTAATTCATTCCTTGATTTTAATTGGCGGGGCCTACCGGATTTACACTGTAGTGACCACTTTCCGATTTTATTACAATCTGTGAACTCTGAGCCACAGTCCTGGCCCCACGCTGGGTTTTAGACAAGGCAGATTGGCCTCGATTCACAGACCTTAGCTCTTTATCCGTCCGTTGGCTGACTTTTCTACTTGTGCTGAGGCTGTTGATTATTTTACCGATTTTTTTATTTCAGTAGCGCTTCAGACAATCCCTAGGACGTCAGGTCGCTTTACTAAGCGTCCCGTTCCTTGGTGGAACGCAGCATGCACTAAAGCTGTGCAAGAGAAACGGGCGGCTTTCTCTCGTCTCCGGCGACATCGTGGGGACCCGCAGTGCCTGGAAGCTTTACGGCGCTGCCGAGCTCGGGCCCGCCGCGTTTTGAAAGAGGCACAAAGAGCCTCTTGGAAAGCTTATGTGTCTTCCATTAATGCCCACACCCTCTTACGGATGTCTTCAACAAAGTCCGCCGAATTGCTGGGAAGTATTCTGCTCTTCCCCCACCAGTTTTGTTGTCTGCTGGGCGAATGGTGGCAGATCCTAGGACTGTCGCCGACTTCTTCGCGGAGCACTTTGCTGGTGTTTCCCGGAGGCATCCTGCAGCCCCGGGCGGACGTTACCTCTGGAGGGAAGTCCTATAATGTCCCCTTCTCTGCCTCCAAGTTGCGGAATGCTTTGTCCCAGTGTCATGACTCTTCTCCTGGTCCAAACGACATTCCTTATGCCTTTTTGCGTCACATGTCTGACAGGGCTTTTAACTTTTTTTTAAATGTATATAACATGATTTGGCATACCGGTGATTTTCCACCTTCTTGGGCTGTGGCAGTGGTTCTCCCATTTCCGAGGACTGGGAAAAATCATCTCCAGGCTACGAATTACCGTCCTATATCTTTGACGTCTTGTACTTGTAAAGTGTTAGAAAAGATGGTAAATGTAAGACTCATGTGGTGCTTGGAGAGGGGTAAGTACTTGTCATCGGTACAGTATGGCTTCCGAAAGATGAGGTCTACTACTGATGCTCTTTATCCCTAGAGTCTCTATTTGTGAGGCCTTTGCTAATCACCACCACCAGGTTACTGTATTTTTGACCTGGAGAAGGCCTACGACACAGCTTGGTGTCATGGGATTTTACGTTCTTGTTTAATTTTGGTCTCGTGGCCACCTTCCTATTTTTATCCAGCAGTTTTTATCCAGACGTCTTTTACGGGTTCGAGTGGGAGTGTTCTCCGATGCTACTGCTCTAAATGACGGTGTCCCACAGGAAGTATTCTTAGTGTTAAACTATTTGCAGTCGCAATAAATGGTGTTATAGATACTCTACCAGATGGCGTTCACAGCTCTTTATATGTGGACGACTTGTGCATCTCTTTGCTGCTGCTAGGATGTCACTGATTGAGCGAAAGCTCCAACTGGCAATCAATCGAATGTCCAGTTGGGCCAACATAAATGGTTTTCGTTTCTCCACCTCAAAGACCGTGTCTATGCATTTTTGTCGTAATCGTGGTGTCCATCCAGATCCCAATTTATATTTAGCCAATAGACGCCTCTCATGTGTGGAGGCCACTCGATATCTTGGCCTATTGTTTGACAACCGTCTTACTTGGGTTCCCCATTTCCGTTCTCTTAAAGCGTCTTGCAGGACGGCACTATCCCTTCTTCGGGTTTTAAGTCACACCTCTTGGGGTGCGGACAGGGACACGTTGCTGCTGCTTCACCGTACACTCATACTTCCGAAGCTGGAATACGGCTGTGAGATCTACTCATCCGCAACGGATGCACGACTACGCACGCTTGACCCCGTGCATCATGCTGGGGTCCGCTTGGCTACGGGTGCATTTCGGACATCTCCAATACCTAGCCTTCTAGTGGATGCTGGTTTCTGGCCGCTCGACCTCCGGCGCCAGTCTTCGATGCTCCGGTGTTGGTTTCGCACCCACCGTCTTCCTGATTCTGTCCCTTGTCTGTCAATATTGCGGGACTCGCGTTCGCAGGCGTATGTCACTCGACCGAGTCTACCTAAACCTTTTGGCCTTCGAGTGGCAAATCTTATGGCGGACTTATCTATCGACCCCACTCCTGTCCTCTTTTTCCGGCTCCCACGAGTTGGTTATTGGCAGCTTCCTGTTATCTCATTATGCCCTCCTGCCATGGATGGCAAGAAGGATTTTCTGCCGGCTCTGTCCCACACACGGTTTTTAGAACACTTTTTTATCCATTCTGATGACATCCCTGATGGTTCCAAATCCGACGCAGGCGTTGGGTTTAGTGTGGTTTTCCTCTCTTTTTATCGGTCTGGCGGTCTTCCTTCGGTAGCCTCCGTCTTTACTGCGGACCTGTCTGCCATAGTCTTGGCTTTACAGATTATTTTTGCTCTCCCGATTTCGTCTTTTACAATTTTTAGTGACTGTCGCAGTACTCTTACTGCTCTCTCTTTTATTTCCTTCACCCATTGGTTTTATCAGCCCTAGAGTGGCTATATCTTCTTACCAGAAGAGGATATCGTGTTGTGTTCTGTTGGGTCCCTGGTCACGTTGGTGTTCCAGGGAATGAACACGCTGACCGCCTCGCTAAAGAGGCAGCAAGTCGCGCTCCATCTCCTGCCCCTGTTCCTTTTCGATATGTATTTTATCTAATTCGAGTGGCGGTCGCATCAATTTGACAGAGGAGATGGCTAACGGGGTTCGCAACCTCGAAAATGGGAGAGATCACTACTTCCACACTCCCTCTGTGGACATACACCCATGTCCGGGATCGCCGTGCACAGACGTTATTGGCGCGACTTCGTATAGGTCACACGTACCTTACACAAAGGTACCTCCTGACCAGGGACCCTCAACCTTACTGTGATGACTGCCTGGTGCCGCTTACGGTGCGGCACCTACTAGTGGAGTGCCCCAGTTTGACTGATTTAAGACACCGCTACCTGTACTGCTGTCGCAGTAGAGATAGAGGTGTCTATTATCTCTCAAAGGTCCTTGGACCAGAGTGCCTGGCCCAAGGACATGACGTTTTATTTTTTAGGAGAAGCTGGTCTTCTCCCAAAGTTGTGAATATTATTTTATTATGAATTTTTTTTTATTTAGTTTTATTGTATTTTTAGTTTTTTAGCTATTGTATTGGTTTTAACTGCCCTTAGTTGTTTTTATCAACAATTTTGTCTTTTTACATTATTTTAGAGGCGGCAAATGACCACAGATGTTGCGGCGCTTTATGATAAAATCCAATCCAATCCAATCGACTCTCTCTCTCTCTCTCTCTCTCTCTCTCTCTCTCTCTCTCTCTCTCTGCTGTCCTTTCTTAACACTGACCCTAAATCTTATTCCTGTGGCACCTCACTTCTTACATAACTCTATTTTGAATTAGAGCCATTTATTACAATCGCTGTTGCCTATCGGCTATCGCCTAACTATGACCTTAGCCTGCCTAATATTTTTTTTTTATCCTGTGCTCCATAACTTTTTTCAAGAGCCTCTTGGTACAAAATGTCACAATTATCTCCATTATCTTTAGCTTCATAAACTTTACTATAAAAATTCAATAATTTTATAAGGCACGACTTTCCCTTTGTAAAGTCGGGCTGTGAGTTATTTATAAAACTGTGTTTGTCCAAATGTTCCCTAATGTTCTTCGCTATTATTGATTCCATTATTCTATCTACAATTGAAATTAAGCCGACAGGTCTATAATTAGTCATTAGAGTTTTATCTCCTTTCTTAAATATGGGTACAACATTGGTTTCCCTCTATATTATCACTACCTAACTTAAGTCTAGTGACATCCTAAAGACCAATTCTAACGGCTCACTAACGACGTCTTCCTTTAGTACTCTTGGATATATTTCATCAGTTACTAGTGAATTGATTTTTTTAGTATATTTCCTGTTCTACCATCTCCTTAGTTATGAGAATATCTGTCAGCTTTTCACTCTCGTCTGCTTTAGAAATCAGTTCACAATGTGGTATTTTCTGTATGTTTTCCCGAGTGAAGAAAGTTAAAAATACTCATTCATAATTTTACTAATCTCTTCTCCAGAACTAACTAGCTCCCCATTAGTAGCCTTTGTTGGACCTTGTTCTCTGTTTTTCGTCCTACATACCAGATAACCAGATAAAATGCCCAATCTTTGTTTGGCTGGCTATCTTCAACTCATAATTGATTTTAGTTTTCCTGGTTAACCTCATAACTGTTTAAAATAACTCCTTATAATGTACCCTTAAAACATAACTTCCTGCCTTTAATCTTCTTGAGTCCTATTGATCCTTATGTAGCGTTTTAAACTGTTTGTCATCCACTTACGATCATTCTTTTGTGATCTTATTGTTCTACATGGTATTAGGATATTAGCTACCTGTGCAGTATATGATCTATCAACGAAATATTTTATACCTCATATCCACCTGCCCTGATTCCTCCGCTTCAGCCTTATTAATATGTCCCTTCCTCACTTCTCCCATCTCAGCATGACCTGACTCAGACCGCATCTCACTTAGCACTCTCTCACCCAGAAGGCTGTCATTTCTCTCCTGTCCCTCCTTACACCTCACCTGACCTCTCTTACCCAACCTTCTCTCCCTCACTTCTTGGGCCTTTCCTGATCTTCTCTCTCTGTCCGTTGCTAGTCAACCCCACCTTTTTTTTCTTATCACTGAAAAGCTACTCTCCTTAATCAGATACTTTTCTAGTGTTTTTGCTTCTAAAAGTTTCATTCCATTTAAGCTTGTGCCTAATTTCAGTGGTCACTATTACCTAGTTGGTCATCAATATTTACCTGTGTTCCATGTTTGTCAGAATTAAATGTAGAATATTATTCTCCGTATGGTTTTGAGGATTGTCTATTAAAAGTAAAAAAACATATGCTGAATTACGGTACGAAATTTCTCTGCTTCACAGTTGCCCGCCATGAGGTTCCAATCGACATTCATATAATCAAAATCACCCAATACACATAACTAACTGTATCTGGCTTTGTTTATTTGCTACCATAGTGAGGAGTTGATAAATTTCTTATTACTAATACTGATCCTTCCTTAATATCTATTTATAAAGACTCTTGCAATGTCTTAATTTTACTGTTAATGCAACATTGCAATATGTCCCTAATGTACAATACTACTCCTCATCCCTTCCTGCTTTCTATGTCCATTTGGAATATTGTATAAACATAAATTTTAACTTCTGGATTAAATACTTTTCTTGATATATGTAGCAAACTTATGTTAACGCAGTGATATCAATGTCTTCTATACAGACTGATCCTCTAAGCAAATATGTCTTATTTGAAATACTTCTATAGTTTGTGTAATAAACACTTAAGTTTACAGTACCCACTAAACCAACACTTTAGACCTCACAAGGAGTAATCATAAGTTCGACAGGTAACTTCTGCCTCCTCCCCACAATATCAACTTTAGTTAGTGGGCTAATCTGTTATTTAGTCAGTCAGTCAATCAGTATGTCAGTTTGTAGGTCTCAGTCTGCCAGTTTCACTCAGGTCGGTTAGTCATTGTCGGTTATTCGGCCAGTGCATTAGTTGGTTAGGTAATTAGTCAGTCAGTTAGCTATGGTATGACAATTTTATGAAGATCGTTTAGGTGTTGGCTTTTTTGGGAATTTCCTGGCCTGCAGCGGTGTCACATTACCAATATGCACCTGAAGTCAGGTAATTAATACTTCGTAACTGGATGGTGTTGTAATACATATTGTGATGCTCTAAAAAGGGAAGTTAGAGTAATTTGTTTTTATTTCTAAATATATCTTGCAAACACAACAACAACGTTTCCTCCGAACGTTGTCACATTCCTTTGGGTGACCGAGTGAGGTCACAAGTCAAAGTGACCGTGTTAATCCACGGGTCACTTCCTCTCCCGCTACCAGCCAGGATAGAGAGAGAGAGAGAGAGAGAGAGAGAGAGAGAGAGAGTGTGTGTGAGTGTGTGGATGGGGGGGGCAGCTTGACGGACTGACATGCAGATTCTTTTCTCAAATTTTAATGATTTATAAGTAACTATAGATCTCTGATAGAAATTCAGAGAGAGAGAGAGAGAGAGAGAGAGAGAGAGAGAGAGAGAGAGAGAGAGCAAGGTTCTCACTGACACAGGCTCTGAACTCATAATTTGCCCAGCACAAGGTTTGGGAGCGCCGCAGGGCGGGAAATCTCCCAAAAAGCTAACGCCTAACCGATCTTCATAAAATGGTCAGACCATAGTTAGTCATTCTGTTGATTCACGACCCACATTCCCAACAACACAGTATCATTGCTTGGAAACACTGCACATTTTTTCCTTCAACAGATAATGGAAACTGCCGGTACTTTGAGGGTGGCGATAGTCCCGTGTGTGTGTGTGACGCTGACCGCTGCCCTCCCATTCACCCCGTCGATGTTACCAGGCCTTCTGCTGGCCATGTCGTCACCTACACCTCCTCCAAGGATGGCCTGAGGTTCCAGGAACAAGTTGTGGTTGTCCATGGTGAGAGAGAGAGAGAGAGAGAGAGAGAGAGAGAGAGAGAGAGAGAGAGAGATTGTAAACTTTGCCCAGTGCATAGAATTCACTGATAGCTCGATTCCTTCATCCTTTTCACTGGCAAACTTTGCAATGTCTTCTAATGTAAGATAAACAGTATCTTTATTTGCTCAGTTCACAGTAGATTCTGCCATATCCGCAGTACTACTGTACAGCAAGATTTAACCATTATCTAGTAAACTATTCTATCCAACTCATTACTGCGAGAATTGACCAGTACATTTCCTTCTTCATTTTCTCTGGTAAACTATGTTCTGTCCACCTTATTGGTGTAAGAGTTAGCCAGTATTTTGGTTTATGGACGAGTCGAGCGTGAACCAACTCAAGCGTGCCAAGTCGAGCGCACTGGAGCCAGATCGAGCGTCAAAAATAATGGTTGAAATTTAGGGAATTATCCCTTGACAGAACGGTGTTCACATTCGGGGAGAAGATTCCTTAGACAACATAATCGAGGCTGATGTTTTCGTGAATCATCATTGTTGTCTCATGCTTTCAAATGCACTTATGTAGTACATAAAATAAAGCTGTACTTCCGTAAAGTAGTACATCAAATAAAGCTATATTCATCCTCCATAGCAGTGGTTCTCAAACTTTACAAACTTATGGAACCTTTTCGCACTTCTGGTATAAGGCGGAATTCCTTACAATCCCTTCACTCAATATAGGTAGTATCCCCCCACATGTGATTACAGGCGCTAAATGGACCTCACATCGTCACTCTCTCTCTCTCTCTCTCTCTCTCTCTCTCTCTCTCTCTCTCTTTTGGATGGAAGTGCATAGCCACTACTATCAATCAGGGGCCATCAATATGAGGCAATATTTTTGGGGAGAAGGACTGGTTGCGCTATCGCTCTAGTTGGTATGGCGTTCCACTTCGTGTGCGCTGTTACGTTCACCGGTTAAATGGGTAAGATTGGCATCGGGAAGCCGGTGAACAATAACAATAAAAAAAAAAAAACCTGCAGGTTCAACTGTTGAGGATATGCAAAGGGGGGCACTTAAGAAGCTATTTAATAACCCAATAACAATGAAACTGACATACACATAGAGATATAACATGAAACACATGAAACTGACATACACATATACATATAACACATAAATAAATACAACAATAAAGAGCCCAACTTAATACCTAACAATAATACTAATCCTATATGGAGGCAATGTGGAAAAAACGGGACCAGGGGAAGTGGTACTTATGAGGTGTCACAGTGGTGAAGTGCTGGGTCAGGTGGATCCCACGGTAGTCCAAGAGGTGTTGTGTTTACTAGTTGAGGCCTTGACCTCGACTGACTTCCAGAAATCACTTCCGCTTGAGTCGAATGGGGCCGCGTGAATCCAACTTCGGGACAGTAGCGGGGCTTCATGAGACGGTGACGTGGAGGGTTCATGAGACAGTGACGTGGAAGGTTCATGAGACGGTGACGTGGAAGGGGAGGTGGAGAGGTGGCGAACGAGGTAGCAAGCGGAGGAGATGATGGTAGTGGAGTATGTTACGGATGGGCCGTAACATTTCCTCCCCCCTAAGACCTCCGTAATGGGCTCATGAAGGAGGCGAGACGGGAGATCTTGACAAGGCGTCGGCGATGATGTTGTCCACCCCCTTGATATGGTGGACTTCTACGTTGAAGGGTTGAGTTAACAAGGCCTACCTAAGAATGCATTGGTTTCGGTTCTTCATGGCGTGAAGGAAGGCCAGAGGGTTGTGATCGGTGAAGACCTTCGTAGTTTGAGGGCCAGGATGAAGGTAGCACTCAAAACGTTGGAGCGACAGGACGAGTGCCAGAGCCTCCTTCTCGATGGTGGAGTAGTTGAGTTGGTGTTTCTTCAGCTTGGCGGAGTGATAGGCGATGGGATGGAGGATGCCGCTTGTGGGGTCCGCTTGTAGGAGGACAGCACCCACTCCAACTCCACTCGTGTCCACTTGTAGATGTAAGGGGCAGGAGTGATCTGGCGTCCAGACCACTGGCTCCGAGGAGAGGAACGCCATGAGATGTTGGAAGGCTTGGTCACAGGTTGGGGTCCAGTGGAAGGGGACGGAAGTGCTGTTGAGGTCCGTCAGGGGGGCGGCCAGGGTGAAGTTTCTACAGAATCGTCTGTAGAAACCAGCCATCCCCAAGAACCTCATGAGAGCTTTCCTGGTGGTAGGGACAGGGAAGCCAAGGATGGATGGATGGATGGATGGATGGATTTTTAGCTTTCTGGCGCCGCAACATCTAAAGGTCATTTGGCGCCACCGACAAAAAGGTTTAAAAGAAAATTTATAAAATAACTAAAAGCAGTTAAAAATAATAGAATTAAAAATAGCTAAAAAATATATAAAAAACAATAAAACTATATAAAACATTAAAATACATAAATAAAATTATAAAATTCACAAATAAGGGAGAAGGCCAGCCTCTCCCAAAAAACCGAATACATCATGGCCAAGGGCCAGACACGCTGGTCCAAGGACCTGAGATAGGTGATAGACACCGCTATCTCTACCGCGACACCGGTAGAAGTAGCGGTGTCGTAACTCGCTCAAACTAGGGCACTCTACCAACAGGTGCCGCACGGTGAGCGGCACCAAGCAGTCATCACAATAAGGTTGAGGGTCCCTGGTCAGGAGGAACCTCTGCGTAAGGTACGTGTGACCTATACGCAGTCGCGCCAATAAAGTCTGTGCCCTACGATCCCGGACATGGGTGTATGTCCAGTGAGGGATAAAGGAAGTAGTGATCTCTCCCATTTTCTAAGTTGCGACCCCCGTTAGCCATCTCTTCTGCCAAATTGCTGCAACTGCCTCACGAATTAGAGGAAATATATCTCGAAACGGAACAGGAGCAGGAGATGGAGTGCGACTTGCTGCCTCTTTAGCGAGGTGGTCTAACACCAACGTGACCATGGACCTAACAGAACCCAAAACGATATCCTCGTTTGGTAAGAAGATATAGAGCCATTCCAGGGCTGATAAAACCAAAGGATTAAGGGAGACAGTGCAAGAAAGAACAGTAAGAGCACTGCGACAGTCACTAAAAATTGTAAAAGACGAAACAGGGAGAGTAAAAATTATCTGTAAAGCTAGGACTATGGCAGAGAGGTCCGCCGTAACAACGGACGCCAATGAAGGAAGGCTGCCACACCGATAAAAAGAGGGAAAAACTACACTAAACCCGATGCCTGCGTCGGATTTGGAACCATCAGTAAAACCAGAAATATCATTAGAATGGATAAAATAGTGTTCTAAAAACCGTGTGTAGGACAGAGCTGGCAGTAAATCCTTCTTACCATCAATGGTAGGAGGGCATAATGACACAACAGGAAGCTGCCAATAACCAACTCGTGGGACCCGGAAAGAGAGGACAGGAGTGGGGTCGATAGAAAAGTCCGCCATAAGATTTGGCACTTAAAGGCCAAAAGGCTTAGGTAGACTCGGTCGAGTGACATACGCCTGCGAACGCGAGTCCCGCAATATTGACAGACAAGGGACAGAATCGGGGAGACGGTGAGTGCGAAACCAACACCAGAGCATCGAAGACTGGCGCCGGAGGTCAAGCGGCCAGAAACCAGCATCCACTAGAAGGCTAGGTATTGGAGATGTCCGAAATGCACCCGTAGCCAAGCGGACCCCAGCATGATGCACGGGGTCAAGCGTGCGTAGTCGTGCATCCGTTGCGGATGAGTAGATCTCACAGCCGTATTCCAGCTTTGGAAGTATGAGTGTACGGTGAAGCAGCAGCAACGTATCCCTGTCCGCACCCCAAGAGGTGTGACTTAAAACCCGAAGAAGGGATAGTGCCGTCCTGCAAGACGCTTTAAGAGAACGGAAATGTGGAACCCAAGTAAGACGGCTGTCAAACAATAGGCCAAGCTATCGAATAGCCTCCACACACGAGATGTGTCTATTGGCTAAATATAAATCGGGATCTTGATGGACGCCACGATTTCGTCAAAAATGCATAGACACGGTCCTTGAGGTGGAGAATCGAAAATCCTTTATGTTGGCCCAATTGGACACCCGATTTATTGCCAGTTGGAGCTTTCGCTCAATCAGTGACATCCTAGCAGCAGCAAAAGAGATGCACAAGTCGTCCACATACAAAGAGCTGTGAACGCCATCCGTTAGAGTATCTATAAAACCATTTATTGCAACTGCGAATAGCGTAACACTAAGAATACTTCCCTGTGGGACACCGTCATTTAAAGCAGTAGCATTGGAGAGAACACTCCCCACTCGAACCCGTAAAAGACGTCTGGATAAAAACTGCTGGATAAAAATAGGAAGGTGGCCACGGAGACCAAAATTAAACAAGGAACGTAAAATCCTCTAGGGACTCTAGGGATAAAAGAGCATCCGTAGTAGACCTCATCTTTCGGAAGCCGTACTGTACTGATGACAAGTACTTCCCCCTCTCCAAATACCACATGAGTCTTACATTTACCATCTTTTCTAACACTTTACAAATACAAGCCGTCAAAGATATAGGGCGGTAATTCGTAGCCTGGAGATGATCTTTCCCAGGCTTCGGAAATGGGAGAACCACTGCCACAGCCCAAGAACATGGAAAGTCACCGGTATGCCAAATCATATTATATACATTTAATAAAAAGTTAAAAGCCCGGTCAGACATGTGACGCAAAAAGGCATAAGGAATGTCGTCTGGACCAGGAGAAGAGTCATGACACTGGAACAAAGCAGTCCGCAACTCGGAGGCAGAAAAGGGGACATTATAGGACTCCCCACCGGTGAAAGAAAAATTTATGCTGAGAGATTCCATTCTCTGGCGCTAACGCGCGCCCGGGGCCGCAGGATGCCGCCGGGAAACACTAGCAAAGTGCTCCGCGAAGAGGTAGGCGATTGTCTTAGGATCTGCCACCGTTCGCCCAGCAGACAACAAAACTGGTGGGGGAGGAACAGAATACTTCCCAGCAATTCGGCGGACTTTGTTAAAGACATCTGGTCTGAAGTGCTACTGAAATAGAAAAAAATCGGTAAAATAATCAACAGCCTCAGCACAAGTAGATAAGTCAGCCAGCAGATGGATAAAAGAGCTAAGATCTGTGAATCGAGGCCAATCTGCCTTGTCTAAAACCCAGCGTGGGGGCCTGGACTGTGGCTCAGAGTTCACAGATTCCAATAAAATCGGAAAGTGGTCACTACCGTGTAAATCCGGTAGGACTGGCCAATTAAAATCAAGGAAAGAATTAGATGTACACAGAGAAAGATCGAAAGCGGTAAAAGTCCCAGTAGGACTGTGGAAATGTGTAACATCCCCAGAATTTAAAACCTCCAATCCCTCATCCTCAATAAAAGAACCGATTAAAACCCCACGAGGATTACTAGCACTTTCATCCCACAATGAGTGATGGCCGTTAAAATCTCCCAACAAAAGAAAAGACGGAGTCAGCTGATACACCAGGCCGTCAAGCTCACCCCTGGAGACAGGAAGCCGAGGAGGGAGATATAAACTGCAAATGGTGTACAGTCGTCCCATAAAGACTTTAACAGCAACCACCTGAAGAGGAGAGTAAAGTTGTAACGAGATAACAGGTATATCCTGACGGACTAGAATAGCTGTGCCACCGTGGTGGCCCTGGTCAGGGAAAGGAGTGCTAAAAAAGGACATGATAGCCAGGAGGACTAAATTAAGTACTATCACCTACCATAGTCTCTTGTAGAGCTACACAGGCTGGAGAGAACTCCGACAGCAAAGCTCGGAGCTCCCCCCACGAGGCGCGAAGGCCTCTACAGTTCCACTGTAGAAGCTTGTAGATGACTATTTAGGTGCAGTGGACGGGCGAGCCTTTTGAAAGGGCTGCCCATGACTCACCTGACTAGAAATAATCAAACGACGAGAAGACACCGGGAGTTGAGATGTGCCGGATCGTTCGACCATAGCCTTTCGGCCTATCGGTGGATGATGCGAACCATCATCATTTCTACCGGTCCTCGGAGGACGAGGATCAGGCAGGACTGCACTTTCCGATACAGTGGTTCCACGAGGGACGGCTGTGACAATATCATAGGACGTCTCCATGCTAAGACCGTCCTCATCACAAGAAGTCCGATCTGAGACGGAGGGCATCACAAAAGGCTGAACAGAACCAACTGGAGCTACCATTGCAGAGCGGTCCCTGGAAGACTCACGGTCACGTGCTCCGGGAGAAACCTTACATTGTTTAGGCTGAGGTAAATCGATCGACTCCGCAGAGCCACGACGCCGTTTGGTCAGGCCCTTCAAAGGCTTAGGAGATACAGGTGGCAAATGGACATCTACTATATGGGTGACTTTGGTCAAGTCCGTACTATTCTCGTCACTTCTTAGATATGACTCAACCGAGTCATCGGACAAAAGGGAAAACCTATTGGCTAAATGAACAGGACCACTTGCCCCAACAGAGCGAGAGGTAGCAGAAAGAGTTGTCTTTTGACCGGCAGATTCACCTGAAGAGCGTGCGGCCAATGAAGCATAGGATGTCGCACCAGTACCATCCTTCTGGCGGTAAAGGAGTTCGCGTCGGGCACTACCAAGGCTAATAAACTGACTGTTAGCAAGCTGTAAAATGTCCTGCTCCAGGCGATACCTAGGGCATCGCCTGGAACGCACCTGGTGATCATCATGACAATGGAAACAGTAAGCAGCAGCATTGCAATGCTCCTCAGAGTGCGAGTCTAGCGCGGAGCAATTACCACATCGAGATGCTTCCTTGCAGGAGCTTTTTCCATGGCCGTACCCATAGCATGAGAAACACTGAAGAGGGCGGGAAACAAAACGCATCACCCTAAGATTGATAGGGCCGATATGAACACGGTCAGGAAGGATGGAGCCAAAAAAGGTGAGAAGGACCATATTGGAGGAATTCTTCATCTTAGTCACTTTTTGTACTGAGTTAGGGCACATAGCCAGTATTTCCTCCTCACGAAATTCATAGAGACCCTGACTGTACACACATCCTTTACTATAATTAAAAGTAGGATGAGCCTTCACGGTCTCAAACATGCTGTCAGTAGGGCATGGGAGATGCTGTAACATCCTCGCTTGCGTAATGTCTTTAGCTCGCACGAGCACCCCCTTCCAATACTTCTTCAGATTCCCCTCAGGAATGGTGCCAATTTCTTTGGCAAGATACCGGGAGGCATGGATGAATTTCCCACGTCCATTTCTATAGTACGCCACAAACCAACGAGGAGGCGGGATCTGGCGGACTTCAGGAATTGAATTCTCTGAATGGTGGTCAAAAAGATTTGGGATGTAGTCCGTGTCACTGTCCGAAATATTGCGAGAGTGGAGAAGTTTTGTCTTAAAACCAGAGCCAGCAAGGGGCAGGGATGCTACATGTTCTACTGCCAAACGGGCTTCATCGCATGACAGAAACGTTACATAGCAGCGATTAGACGGAAAGTCCTTATCGTAAACAAGTCGAATGCGAAGAACCGTGCCATACACCTTGAGAAGTGAGTGCAAGGCGTGATAAGAAAATGATGGGTTAACATTTACCATCAGAAGGGAGTCATATGCAGCAGAAATACGTCTCTCAGAAGAACTCCCAGAACAGGAGACTGCTGTGGGAGGCTCTTGTGGAGGGGAATCCTCCTTCCCAATCAGACCTGAAGATGACGTCTCGCGGGCCAGGTCAGCCACCTCACGAGAACCTAAATGTTTTTTGTGTTTCACCATATATATAAAGTTACACAAAAAATGGCTCCAGGGGCAAGGGAAACCACCTACTAGGACTACAATGGGAGGGAGCGACGGCTGACATGGACGGGGTACCTCGTCCCCATGCGGACCAGTCGTTTAAAAAAAAAGGCCCCACATGATACGAATGTTTGTCCACGACAGAGCTGAGACCCCTCCCAAAGCATCCCAGCCTGGACACCCAACCATCCAGCACAGGACGGCCCCTATTGGGCGATCCCTCCAGTGGGTGGCTCCGCTGGTCCACTGGCAGCCTACGTAGGAACCATTTAGTCTGACCCCTCACTGGCGACCGTACTAGCATGGGTAGCCCTCTCTCCCTCAAAAGGGCAGAGCAGGGGCCTAAGCCCCCTCTAGCCTCGCTCGCCAGATCACAGGCACACAAGCCCCCCCACCACGACAAGGCGGTTTCCATCTGGGGGGCCAAGGATGGCCTCCACGTTGGCTCTCTTGGGGCGAACCTTGCCATTTCTCACCACATGTCCCAGGTAAACCACCGTGACTTCCCGAAGGTGGACTTGGCCAGGTTGATGGTAAGACCGGCTTCCTGCAACCGACACATCAGCCTCCGGAGACGGGTCAGATATGTGACCCAGTCGTCCGAAGTCACCACCAGGTCGTCCAGATAGGCAGATGTTCCCTCCAAGTCCTGGGTGATGTAATTTATAGCCCTCTGGAATGTGGCGGGAGCATTAGACAAGCCAAAGGGCATCACTGTGTATTGGTATAGCTCGAAGGGGGTGATGAAGGCGGATATTATTCGGGCCTCGTCTGAGAAGGGAATCTGGTAGTAACCTTTAAGTAAATCTATAGTGGTCACAAATTTGGCTATTCCTATGCTGTGTATAAAGTCCTCTATCAAGGGCAATGGGTAGGAGTCTGGCACCGTCACTTTATTTGATTTCCTGTAGTCAGTGCAAAATCGACTACTACCATCTGGCTTAGATGTTAACAGGCAGGGAGAAGCCCAGGGGGATATACTAGGTTCTGCAAGGTGATGACAGAGCAGGTAGTCTACCTCTTTTTTCATCATGTCTTTTTTAATGGGTGAAATGCGATAGGCTGGTTGTCTTATAGGCTTGATGTCATTAGATATTAAAGTTATATCATGTTGGATAGTAGTACAAGGTCCTGGAAGGTCACCTGTGATTTCTAAAAAGTCTAGCAATAACTTTTTAAGATCAGACTGTTGTGAAGGTGTTAAGGGAAAAAAAAACTCATTAAGGTTGGACATGATTTGGCTGTTTGAGAAGCGTCCTTTAGGTAACGAGAAGAGGAATTCGATGTCGGACTCTTCCTCGGGGGGCACAGGACCAGACTCATTCCCTACCAGACATACAGGTACAGTGCGAGACAAGTCGTCCTCTGGTTCTCTGGAGTGGTAAGGTTTCATTAGATTAATATGAACTAGTTGGGAATCCTTACGACGGTCAGGAGTGTGGACCACATAGTTTAATGGACTTGGTTTTTTAACCACAACATAAGGTCCCATGAACTTACTGTGAAGAGCATTGCCTGGAGTGGGGGAGAAAAAGTAAAACCTTGTCTCCTGGTTTGAAACTTCTCATGACAGATTTGGGAAGAGAATTTTGTTGCATTTTAGTTTGAGATTTAAGGAAGTCTGATTTAGCAAAAGATCTGACTTCACTGATTTTATTCTTTTAAGGTTACTGATGTAGTGAGACACACTGGGACTTGAAGGAGTATTTTGAGTAAACCATTGATCCTTTAATAATTTGAGAGGCCCCCTGATCTGTCTACTATAGAGTAATTCAAAAGGGGAGTAACCTAAAGAATTCTGAGGAGATTCTCTTAAGCGAAGAGAAGAAAAGAGATACTTTCATCCCAGTCTCCTTGATGCTCCAAGCATTAGTTCTTCATCATGGATTTTAATGTTTGGTGAAACCACTCCAGACAGCCTTGGGATTGGGGATGGTAAGCTGAGAAGGTTACATGGTCGATGTTTAGCTCATTCACTATCTGTTGGAAAAAAATTGCTAGTGAAATTGCTACCCTTGTCAGACTGAATTTGTTTTGGAATTCCTACTGAGGTGAAAAAATGTATTACAATTGTTTTACAATGGTCTTTGATGTGATGTTCTTAAGAGGGAATGCTTCAGGGTACCTGGTAGTGAGATCCATGAGGGCTAACAAATACTGATTCCCTCGTTTGGTTTTGGGTAAGGGCCCTAGGCAGTCCAGAACGATCTTTTCGAAAGGCTCCGTCTGAACTGGAATTGGCGTCAGAGGAGTTGGCACAAGGCGTTCGTTAGGCTTACCCACAATTTGACATATGTGACATGTTTTTACATAGTGTGACACATCCTTTTTCATTCCTGGCCAAAAAAAAAATGTTGAAGAGCCTTCTTGTAGGTTTTTTGGATGCCTAGATGACCTGACAATCCATCATGAGCTAGTTCTATAATGGCTGGTCTTACAGACAAGGGGGTGACAACTTGATGTGTTTCTGACAAGGTGTCTAGTTGTTTCAGTTCAGGAGGTCTGAAGGCACGCATCAGGACTCCTTCCTGATAATAAAAACAAGGCAATTTAGACATATCCTTTGTCTCACTGGTAACATGTCTGATCTTAGCCAAAGTGAGATCCTGTTCCTGAGCATTAATCAAATTCTTCTTTGAAATTATGTTATTGTACAAGTTGTCAGTAGAGGCAATCATTGGTGGAGTAGGTGGTGAATGGGCAGGGGACTTGGATTGAGACCTGGTGACTGCACACACTGGGAAGAAGTGAGGGGATGTTTCGTCCAGGGTCTTATTGGGACTTTCTGTTAAGGGGGAATGAAGAACAATTAAGTTTGGAACAGCCAAGTTACCCACAAGATCGTTACCCAGTACAAGATGTACCCCTGATACTGGCAGTTCACCAGGTTTAATGGCTACCACAACCTCTCCTGAAATGAAAGGGCACTGTAAGCTAATTTTAACCAAGGGATAGGAGAGCTGTGATTCGAGACCGGTAAATGGTGTGATTGATACTCTACCAGATGGCATTCACAGCTCCTTATATGTTGATGATTTATTTATTTCTTTTGCTGCTGCTAGGATGTCACTGATTAAGCGCAAGCTCCAACTGGCGATCAATAGGGTGTCCAGTTGGGCCAACATGAACGGTTTTCGATTCTCCACCTCGAAGACCGTAGCTATACTTTTCTGTCGCAACCGTGGTGTCCATCCAGACCCTGATTTATACCTCGCCAATAGACGCCTCTCATGCGTGGAGGCGTCTCGATATCTTGTCCTTTTATTTGACAACCGTCTCACCTGGGTTCCCCATTTCCGTTCTCTTACGGCGTCTTGTCGGCAGGCATTATCCCTTCTTCGGGTTTTAAGTCACACCTCTTGGGGTGCGGACAGGGACACGTTGCTGCTGCTTCACCGTACACTCATACTTCCGAAGCTGGAATACGGCTGTGAGATCTACTCATCCGCAACGGATGCACGACTACGCACGCTTGACCCCGTGCATCATGCTGGGGTCCGCTTGGCTACGGGTGCATTTCGGACATCTCCAATACCTAGCCTTCTAGTGGATGCTGGTTTCTGGCCGCTCGACCTCCGGCGCCAATCTTCGATGCTCCGGTGTTGGTTTCGCACCCACCATCTTCCTGATTCTGTCCTCTGTGTGTCAATGTTGCGGGACTCGCGCTCGCAGGCGTATGTCACTCGACCGAGTCTCCCTAAACCTTTTGGCCTACGAGTTGCAAATCTCATGGCAGAGTTATCTATCGACCCAACTCCCGTGTACTCCTTCCGGCTCCCCCGAGTTGGTTATTGGCAGCTTCCTGTTACCTCATTATGCCCTCCTACCATGGGTGGCAAGAAGGATTTTCTGCCAGCTCTGTCCCACACACGGTTTTTAGAACACTGTTTTATGGATTCTAATGATATCCCTGCTTTTACTGATAGATCCAAATCCGACGCAGGCGTTGGGTTTAGTGTGGTTTTCTCCTCTTTTTATCGGTGTGGCAGCCTTCCTTCAGTGGCATCTGCCTTCACTGCGGAGCTGTTTGCCATAGTCCTAGCTTTACAGATTATTTTTACTCTACCGGTTTCATCTTTTACAATTTTTAGTGACTGTCGCATTGCTCTTACTTCTCTCTCTTGCCCTATATTATTTAACCCTTTGGTTTTGTCAGCCTTGGAGTGGCTATATCTTCTAACACAACGAGGATATCGTGTTGGGTTCTGTTGGGTCCCTGGTCACGTAGGGGTTCCAGGGAATGAACACGCAGATCGCCTCGCTAAAGAGGCAGCAAGTCGCGCTCCATCTCCTTCCCCTGTTCCGTTTCGAGTTATTTCACACTATTCGTGTGGCGGTTGCAGCAATTTGGCAGAGGAGATTGCTAACGGGGGTCACAACCTCGAAAATGGGAGAGATCACTACTTCCACTATCCCTCAGTGTTACATACTCCCATGTCCGGGATCGCTGTGCACAGACTTTATTGGCGCGACTGCGCATAGGTCACACGTACCTTACACAAAGGTACCTGATGACCAGAGATCCACAACCGTATTGTGATGACTGCTTGGTGCCGCTCACTGTACGGCACCTTCTTGTAGAGTGCCCTAGTTTGATTGAGTTACGACACCGCTACCTCTACCGCTGTCGCGGTAGAGATAGCGGTGTCTATTATATCTCAAAGGTCCTTGGACCAGAGTGTCTGGCCCAGGGCCATGACGTTTTTAGGTTTTTGAGAGAAGCTGGGCTTCTCCCAAAGCTTTGAATTTTATTCTTATTTTATATTGCATTTTAATATTTTATTTCTTTTATTGTCTTTTTTTAGTTTTTAAATATTGTATTGTTTTTAACTGTTTTTATATAGTTTTTATAACTACTCTGCCATTTTAAATTTTTGAAGCGGCGCCACATGACCTTTGCCGTTGCGGCGCCTTATATAAAATCCATCCATCCATCCATCCTTGAGAGGCCTTGCAATTTGGGTGTCTACATTTTTGGATCATGTGACCTGGCTTCTTACAGTATGCAGAGCAGTGGGAATTATATGCATTTGGCGAGAATCTGGTCGGCTTACCACCCGCCCCACCAAAACCTTCCCCAAAGGAGGACCCAACATTAGATGGTGAACCACGACCTCTACTACCCAGGGATCCCATCAACAAAGCAAAGGCATCAGCCACTTTAGCGACAGACATAAGATCACTCTCTCCCCGTTCTTCCACATGCCTTAGAATATTAAAGGGTAACTTGTCCTTCCATTCTTTCGGAGTTGCTCAATCTAATGGTCCATTAGATTGAGCAACTCCGAAAAGGTGGTAATGTTAAGGGCGGCTAACCATTTCTTAAATTGTCTTAGTTTCTCACTAGCAAATTCAACATAGGTGTGAGAGTCTGGTTTCACATACTTTCGGAACTGTTGTCTGTATCCGTCAGAAGTGATAGAGTAGGCGTCTAGAATGTTACCTTTGATCTCTTCATACTCTACCTCATCACTAAGGCCGTTGTATACCCTGTAAGCTTTTCCTACTAGCTAGGGGACAAGGAGAGACACCCACTGATCCTTGGGCCATTTATTCCTATTAGCAATGCTCTTAAAAGCGCGAAATGACTCGTCAACATCAGATTCATCAAAAGGGTGAACTAGCGGAGCAGCTGTAGCAGGATTAAAGCTTGCTAACTTTTACTTTATATCTATTTCTTTCCCTCTAAACTTAGCGTCATTTTGTAGGGTTAACTCCTGAATTTCTAACTCTTTCTCCTGCCTTTTAAGTTGTAACTGAAACACTCTCTCTTCTTTTTCTGCCTGTAGTTGCATTTGTTTTTCCTGTAGTTGCATTTGTCTTTCTTGTTCTCTCTCTCTAAATCTTCTCTTTCTGCCTGTAGTTGCATTTGTTTCTCTTGCAGCCGGTATTCTAGTCTAAGGTTCTCAATTTTCCACCGACTTATCCTACTCTTATCCTGTTCTTCCTGGGGACTGTGTATTATAGTCCTCGTAGAGGCTGCTGACATGGGAGTTAACTCTTCTATGGCATTTCCTAGCAACTGACCTTCTTGCACTACATTTTCAACAACTACATTCTTAACGACCTCTTTAGTCATCTGAGACGTGATGGAAACATCAAAATATTTAGCGATGGCTTTCCATTGGTTCTTTTTTTTTATATTAGCACCTTTAAGTTGTTCCAGAGAAGGGTCAGCACAAAAATCTTCAACGTTAAACTGAGAGGAAGCCATATTGAATAGATGTTAAACAAACAACAAAAAAATGATAAGCGAATTACCTAAGTGAGGAACTTGGCAGAGTGATAATAAAGGCAACCTTGAAATTACCTAGATTATACTTAAGTAAACACTTATGAGTACAATCACTAATGAGGGAGTAAACTAGAGAATTACGGCATTAAAAGGGATCCGGATTACTCTAGTTACGAGACTTGAGAGTGAAGCGAATTGTACTGGAACTTGTTATTGATAAGGAGGCGGATTAGTCTGAGGGACTAGTTAAAATGGCCAATTCTAACTAGCGAGAAAAATGATCCGCGAAGTGAGGGGATTGAGGGTTCGCATGAACATATGATGATCCCAACACTTGGATAACACTTATTAGACACCTGCCTATGTGCAAAAAATAGAGATAAGTGCTATCGGTGAATACGCCTTTCTACCTGGTTTCCTGCTCTACCACTGCTATGCGATACCAATAAAAGTCACGAAACACTTTTAACCCAAAGGAAGCCACTTGATCGCACAAAGATAAATTTAAACCACACGCAGAGTAAGTCACAGAAAAAAAAAAAACACATGAAAGTCACAACACCACAGAAACACATAAGAAAAAATAATGTAATCACAGAAAAAAAGTCACATTTGTTCTACGAGGGGCAGCTGTGACAATGTCATCAGACGTCTCCATACGAAGACCATCCTCATCACAAGAAGCCTGATCTGAGACAGAGGATGTCACAGGAGGCTGAACAGAAACTACTGGAGATACCCTAGCATAGCGGTCCCTGGAGGACTCACGATTATGTGCACCGGGAAAAACCTTAGACTGCTTAGGCTGAGGTAAATCTAACGACTCCGCAGAGCCGCGGTGCCGTTTGGTCATGCCCCTCCAAGGCTTAGGCGATGCAGGAGGCAAATGGACATCCACTACATGGGTTAGTTTGGTCAAGTCCGTATTATTTTCGTCGCTTCTTGCAGGTGACTCAACTGAGTCGTCGGACAAAAGGGCAAACCTATTAGTCAGATGAACAGGTCCACCCGCCCCAACAGAGCGAGAGGTATAGTCTTTCCACTCTACGAAGTCCGTTCAGGGTGGGGCAGGTATGGTCGTTTACAACTAGCCATTCTGCCAAATCAACCTTCATACATGCGTTTCTCTCTTATTTATCATCCATGTGCTGTATGAAAGTGATATTTTTTGTATTGCGTGTATAGTAAAGGAAGTTACATAGTACAATTAGTGTCTATGTTTACGATGATAACGACGATTTGTATAAATTCTATGGCATGTGGCAGCGTTTTTTCCAATGTTGCCACGTTGGTGGTGGTGGTGTCCCCTTTCCTCTCTCCGCTGGGTCGAGTCAGGCCAGGCCAGAGTTGCCAGGTTGGCGAGTTTCCTGCCAAATGTGACGGTTTTCTATCTTCACTGGCGGGAAAACTGTGATGCTGGCGGGCTGGCGGTTTTCATGATTTCTGTCTTGCATGGCGGTTTTAGTGGCGGGTTTTTACATCTGAATAAATTACAAGTTATCCTTCTGATCAAAATAAGCTTGGCTCTTAAGATTCACAAGATATGCAGAGGATAGAAAAAAAATTTCACACTCAGCTGTCACCCCCGTCAGTGATCTCCTTAATTACCTTGAGGTCCGCCCTCACAGATAAGCAGGTTCACTAATTCCAAGCGGGTCAGGCGTCACGGCTCACTTCCTTCCTGGTCACCAAGCAAGATGGAAACAACAACTCCTACTCGCTCTCGGTCCAAGGTACTGCATAGCAGGGAAAAGGAAATGTTGTACAAAGTAAACAAGTTTTTCCTTGAAGAGAAAGCTTATCCCACCTTCAAAAATAATTGCTCAGACTGCAAGAGCCACCAACGTTTCAGAAAAAAAAACTGTCCAGCGAATCTGCTCCATACGAAGCCGGACATCACCAGAAAGGACAGCTTTTTTATCTCTACAGAAGAGACGCCCTGCACCTGTCACGACTCTGGATGACTTTGATAAATGTGTCATAAGAAGAACGATCCTGGCCTTTTATGAGAGGCATGAAGTCCTGACTCTACAAAAGATTAGAGAAGCTCTTAAGGAAAACATTTCTCTCAGTGGCGGCATATCCTCCCTGCATAAGATTTTGAAGGAGATTGGCTTTAAATATGCCAAAGTTGATGGCCGCAAATTCCTTATGGAGAGGAATGATGTGGCAGCAGCTCGCAATACGTTCTTGCGATACATAAAAGAAGTTAAGCAGGCCTCCCAGAACATCGTATACCTAGATGAAACTTGGGTGAACCAAAATTACACAGTTTCCAACTGTTGGATTGATACAACGTCATCCAAAGCCATTGGAGTACGACAGCCAACTGGAAAATGTAGCCGTTTGATCATACTTCATGCTGGCACTAAAAATGGCTTTGTGAATAACACCGACTTGGTATTTCAAGCAAAAAATGACGGAGACTATCACAAGCAAATGAATTCGACCCTAAATGAATTCGACCCTATTTGAAGAGTGGTTTAGAAAGCAGCTGCTCCCAAACGTATCACCAAACTTGGTGATCGTTATGGATAATGCTTCTTATCATTTCGTTAAACTTGAAAGAAGGCCTGCAACGTCCTGGAGAAAATATGATTTATTGGAGTGGCTGATAAAGAAGGAAGTCCAGCCCCAAGAAAACGCTTCCAAAGCACAGCTGCAAGAGCTTGCGAGTGGATGTCACCACGACATACGTAATAGATAAGATTGGGGAAAGGGCGGGGCATCGCGTTTTGAGGTTGCCGCCATATCATTGCCAATATAACCCGATTGAGCTCATTTGGGCACAAGTGAAGGCTTATGTAGCCAAGAAGAACCCTTTCAAGATGGCTAATCTGAAAGATCTCGTAGCAGAAGCACTGAGTGTCATCATACCACAAAATTGGATGGAAGCAGTGCGACATACTGAAAAAATACAAGATGAAGATGACCAACAAGACATCGCAGCTGAAAATTTCGTTGAGTCCTTTATGATTAAAATCACAGAATGTTCTGATGAGGAAGATGATGAAGATGATGATGATGATGATGATGATGGATGGATGGATGGATGGATTTTAAAATAAGGCGCCGATACGACTAAGGTCGTTTGGCGCCGCTACTATAAATTGACTGCCACTAACGTGTATCTAAAAAACTAAGTAAAAGTAATTAAAAACAATACAAGTAAAAAGGTAAGAACTAAAAATAAACTATAAAACCATATAAAACATTAAAATACATAGAATAAAATGAAATAAAATTCACAGCTTTGGGAGAAGGCCTGCTTCTCCCAAAAACCTTAAAATGTCATGGCCCTGGGCCCTGGGTCGAAGGACCTTTGAGATATAATCGACACCGCTATCTCTACCGCGACAGCGGTAGAGGTAGCGGTGTTGTAACTCGATTAAACTAGGGCACTCTACCAAAAGGTGCCGCACGGTGAGCGGCACCAAGCAGTCATCACAGTAAGGTTGTGGGTCCCTGGTCAGGAGGTACCTTTGTGTAAGGTACGTGTGACCTATACAAAGTCGCGCCAATAAAGTCTGTGCACGGCGATCCCGGACATGGGTGTAAGTCCATGGAGGAAGTGTGGAAGTAGTAGTCTCTCCCATTTTCGAGGTTGCGACCCCCGTTAGCCATCTCCTCTGCCAAATGGCTGCATGAAATACATCTCGAAACGGAACATGGGAAGGAGATGAAGCGCGACTTGCTGCCTCTTTAGCGAGGCTGTCTGCGTGTTCATTCCCTGGAACACCAACGTGACCAGACCCCCAACAGAACCCAACACGATATTCTCTTCTCGTGAGTAGAAAGAGCCACTCCAGGTCCTGCAAGACGCTTTAAGAGAACGGAAATGGGGAACCCAAGTAAGGCGGTTGTCAAACAATAGGCCAAGATATCGAGTGGCCTCCACACATGAGATGCGTCTATTGGCTAAATATAAATCGGGATCTGGATGAACGCCACGATTACGACAAAAATACATTGACACGGTCTTTGAAGTGGAGAAACGAAAACCATTCATGTTGGCCCAATTGGACACCCTATTGATCACCAGTTGGAGCTTACGCTCAATCAGTGACATCCTAGCAGCAGCAAAAGAAATACATAAATCATCAACATATAAGGAGCTGTGAATGCCATCGGGTAGAGTATCAATAACACCATTTATGGCGACTGCGAATAATGTAACACTAAGAATACTTCCCTGTGGAACGCCATCATTTAGAGCAGTAGCATCGGAGAGAACACTCCCCACTCGAACCCGTAAAAAACGTCTGGATAAAAACTGCTGGATAAAAATAGAAAGGTGGCCACGGAGACTAAAATTAAACAAGGAATGTAAAATCCCATGACACCAAGCTGTGTCGTAGGCCTTCTCCAGGTCAAAAAATACAGTAACCTGGTGGTGGTGATTAGCGAAGGCCTCACAAATGGATGACTCTAGGGATAAAAGAGCATCCGTAGTAGACCTCATCTTTCGGAAGATGATCTTTCCCAGGCTTCGGAAATGGGAGAACCACTGCCACAGCCCAAGAACATGGAAAGTCATCGGTATGCCAAATCATATTATATACATTTAATAAAAAGTTAAAAGCCCGGTCAGACATGTGACGCAAAAAGGCATAAGGAATGTCGTCTGGACCAGAAGAGTCATAACACTGGGACAAAGCATTCCGCAACTCGGAGGCAGAGAAGGGAACATTGTACTAGGACTCCTCTCCAGAGGAAGAAAAATATATGCCGAGAGATTCCATTCTCTGGCGGTGACGTGCGCCCGGGGCTGCAGGATCCTTCTGGGAAACACTGGGAAAGTGCTCCGCAAAGAGGTCGGCGATAGTCCTAGGGTCTGCCACCGTTCGCCCAGCAGACAACAAAACTGGTGGGGGAAGAGCAGAATACTTCCCAGCAATTCGGCGGACTTTGTTAAAGACATCCGTAAGAGGGGTGCAGGTATTAATGGAAGATACATAAGCTTTCTAAGAGGCTCTTTGTGCCTCTTTCAAAACGCGGCAGGCCTGAGCTCGACAGCGCCGAAAAGCTTCCAGGCACTGCGGGTCCTCACGATGTCGCCGGAGACGAGAGAAAGCTGCCCGTTTTTCTTTCACATCTTTAGTGCATGCTGCGTTCCACCAAGGAACGGGACGCTTAGTAAAGCGACCGGACGTTTTAGGGATTGTCTGAAGCGCTACTGAATGTAAAAAATCGGTAAAATAATCAACAGCCACAGCACAAGTAGAAAAGTCAGCCAACGGACGGATAAAAGAGCTAAGGTCTGTGAATCGAGGCCAATCTGCCTTGTCTAAAACACAGCGTGGGGGCCGGGACTGTGGCTCAGAGTTCACAGATCGTAATAAAATCGGAAAATAGTCACTACCGTGTAAATCCGGTAGGACCCGCCAATTAAAATGTAAGGAAAGAATTAGATGTACACAGAGAAAGATCGATAGCTGTAAAAATCCCAGTAGGACTGTGGAAATGTGTAATATCCCTCATCCTCAATAAAAGAACCGATTAAAACCCCACGAGGATTACTAACACTTTCATCCCACAATGGGCGACGTCCATTAAAATCTCCCAATAAAAAAAAAGGCGGAGTCAGCTGATGCACCAGGCCGTCAAGCTCACCCCTGGAGACAGAAACCTGAGGAGGGAGATATAAACTGCAAATATTGTAGGATCGTCCCATAAAAACCTAAACAGCAACCACGTGAAGGAGAGAGTTGAGTTGCAAGGGGACAATAGGTATGTCTTGACGGACTAGGATAGATGTGCCACCGTGGTGGCCCTGTTTGGGGAAAGGCACGATAGCCAGGAGGACTAGAATAAGTACTATCACCAAGCATAGTCTCTTGCAGAGCTACACAGGCTGGAGAGAACTCCGACAATAAAGCTCGGAGTTCCCCCCACGAGGCGCGAAGGCCTCTACAGTTCCACTGTAGAAGCTTGAAGATGACTATTTGGGTGCAGTGGACGGGCGAGCCTTTTGAGGCTGCCCGTGACTGACCTGACTAGAAATAATGAAACGACGAGAAGACACCGGGAGTTGTGATGTGTCAGGTCGTTGGACCGCTGCCTTTCGGCCTGCCGGTGAGTGATGCGAACCATCATCACTCCTCCCGGTCCTCGGAGGACGAGGGTCAGGCTGGACTCCACTTCCTTGACACAGCGGGTCCACGAGGGACGGCTGTGTAAATATCATCGGACGTCTCCATGCTAAGACCGTCCTCATCACAAGAAGCCCGATCTGAGACAGAAGGCTGGACAGAAACTACTGGAGCTACCATTGCAGAGTGGTCCCTAGAGGACTCACAATCATGTGCACCGGGAGAAACCTTAGATTGCATAGGCTGAGCATAATTTATCGACTCCGCAGAGCCACGGTGCCGTTTGGTCATGCCCTTCAAAGGCTTAGGCGATACAGGAGGCAAATGGACATCCACTATATGGGTTAGTTTGGTCAAGTCCGTATTATTCTCGTCGCTTCTTGCAGGTGACTCAACTGAGTCGTCGGACAAAAGGGCAAACCTATTGGCCAAATGAACAGGACCACCACTCCCAACAGAGCGAGAGGTAGCAAAAGTTGTTTTCGGACCGGCAGACTCAGCTGAAGAGCGAGCGGCCAATGAAGCATAGGATGTCGCACCAGTACCGTCCTTCTGGCGGTACAGGAGTTCACGTTGGGCGATACCAAGGCTGATGAACTGGCTTTTAGCAAACTGCAAAATATCATGATCCAGGCGGTACCTTGGGAATTGCCTGGAACTTGCCTGGTGAGTATCACGGCAATGGAATCAATAGCAGCAGCATTGCAATGCTCCTCAGAGTGTGAATCTAGTGCAGAGCAATTACCACATCGAGAAGCTTCCTTACAGGAGCTTTTGCCGTGACCGTACCCATAGCATGAGAAACACTGAAGAGGGCGAGAAACAAACGCCTCACCCTAAGATTGATAGGACCGATATTAACACGGTCAGGAGGGTGGAACCAAAAAGGTGAGAAGGACCATGTTGGAGGAATTCCTCATCTTTGTCACCTTCTGGACTGAGTTAGGACACATTGCTAGTATTTCCTCTTCAGGAAATTCATAAAGATCCTGACTGTACACACAACCTTTACTGTAATTAAAGGTGGGATGTGCCTTAATAGTCTCAAACATGCTGTCAGAAGGGCATGGGAGATGTTGCAACATCCTTGCCTGCGTAATATCTTTAGCTCGCACTAGCACCCCTTTCCGTATTTCTTGAGGTTTCCCTCAGGAATCGTGCCGATCTCTTTGACAGGTACCGGGAGGCATGATGAAATTCCCCGCCCATTTTGTAGTAGCCACAAACCAACGTGGAGGCGGGATCTGGCGGACTTCAGGAACTGAATTCTCTGAATGGTGGTCAAAAGATTTGGGATGTAGTCCGTGTCACTGTCCGAAATATTGCGAGAGGAGAAGTTCTGTTTTGAAGCCAGAGCCGGCAAGGGGAAGAGATGCTACATGTTCATAAGCCAGACGGGCTTCGTCACATGAAAGAAAAGTCACATAGCAGCGGTTAGATGGAAAATCCTTATCATAAACAAGTCGAATGCGAAGAACCGTGCCATACACCTTGAGAAGGGAATGCAAGGCGTGATAAGAAAAAGATGGATTAACATT
>NC_059260.1:9373992-9388992 GCF_017591435.1 Portunus trituberculatus | reverse complement strand
CATCAGCAAAAACTAGATCTATAATCTAAGTACTGCCGACAGATTCTCTGCAATGACTGTTGTCCACAATTCTGCCTAACACCCAGTCCATGCAAGTGTTGAAAAGTGATGGAGCAAGCACGCATCCCTGCCTCATTTCCATATTCACAAGAAAAAGCTTGACACGCCACGCCCCCTTCACACTTCACAGGACTCACAATTCTAGATTAGAGGACTGTTAATAGACCAATAATCCTTGCAGGAATCCCATGGAGACGCAGAAGATCCCAGAGTGTCTCTTGATGCACTGAATCAAATGCCTTCTTGATATTGACATAGGCTGCAATCATCCTTTGTCGAAACTCACGTCGGCGCTTTACCAGTATGTGAAGCATACTGATGAGTCTCACCCTTAAAGGTATCCCATAGTTCTACCGAGTCCTCAAAAGTATTGATCACTCCAGACCGATTGTAGATTGTCACTGCATGCACCTGGGCACATGTCAAGTCCTTCAGTTTCTCAAGATGAAACACAATGTAGTCACATCTTGGAGGCTTTCTGGACTTGACATGAAGCTTGAGTGTAACAACAACAAGCCTGTGATCAGTCGCAAAGAACTTTACATTCTGAAATACCATGTAGTTCTGGAGAATCCTCCAACGAGTACTAACAAGGATATGGTCGATCTCCGGCCGCTGGTCTCTGATCCTAAGAACCTGCAATTCTCAACCTTCTGGATCTTGCTAGATTCAGAAGAGAAGAGCTGTTGTCGTTTCTGGTACCAGAGCCATGGGGACCAACACATAGGTCGTAGCCGCCTCTCTCAGTGCTAGTGACAGCATTAGAGTCGCCCAAGACAATAAGTGCATCACGACAAGGACACAGGTCGAGTACAGAGTCGAGTTTGGCGTAGAACAACTCCTTCTCCTCAATTTCACACATCTCGGTGGGAGTGTATACTGCAACAACAGACATGAAGCCAGGACTATGCTTCAGCCTTAGTCCCATTATATGTCCATCAACCGGAGTAACCTCTACAACGAAAGGCTGCAGTCTGCTGGAGACGTCTATGGCTACCCAGTAACAAATTTAGATTTAATTGGGAAACTCTGATTATAACATTAGTATAGTTTTTTATAAAATAGATTAAAGTTGTTGTTAGTATTTTCCATAGTTAGCAGTTCTTCCCAGTTTATTTTGCGTAGCTCATTGGTAAAAAGAGTATGATTATTGGCATTAAAATTTCTAAATTTTATCTCTTGTTTTTTATTGGGTTTAGATTGCTGATTGATATTAATGAAAATGGGAAGGTGGTCTGATATACAGCAGTGAAGGATTCCTGAGAATGAGTGAGGTGTGAAATTTGACCAGATTTGATCTAGTAGCAAGGGCTGACCTAGAACACGAGTATCCGGAAATCGTGTAGGTCTGGATATGTGAGGGGAAATAATTTAGTGTTTGCTTTAAGATTATTACTCTAAAAAATAGTAAGAATTATTACTAACAGTGATTATTTAGCACATACTAATTCACTATTCAAAGAAACAAAAATCTTGAAACTCGATGATATAACAAAAATGGAAATAGCTAAACTTATGTATAAGAATAAGAATGAAATGCGTGACCTCCTCCCATCTCATAATTATAGTACCCGTCACCGCAACAACCTTAGCTTTCCTATTCATCGTTTATCAAAATTTCAACATTCAACAACTTATTTGGGTCCTGTAACTTGGAATACTATTCCCAAAGAAATTCAAGACGCTCCTTCCCTCAACACATTCAAAAGCCGATTGAAACACAATATCATAATGACATATTAACTAACTTACTTTTCCTGTCCTGCCTCATTAAGCCAGCATATAAGTAAAACTCAATTCACTCCCAAATACTAGCTGAGATCCAACATGTTTGTAAAGCTAAACTATCCTACAAATGAATTATGTATATGAAATTATTAGTTAGTATATATATCTTAACATGTGTATGTCTGCCCATATATGTATTTATATGTAAAACTGGAATGTCTGTATGTCTGTATACATGAACAAATTGTACACCTCCTATGAATAGTCATCCATTCTTTTTATTGTCTTAAGTAATAAACGAATCTTATTTATCTTTTGTGTAATATATGAATCTAATACTAGGATATTATATATAGTTATAATAATGTCATCATTACAGTAATAGATATTGTTGGCCCAGCCAGATTGTTTAATATTTTTAAGGATATTTTTTCATGCCTAAAAAGCTATGCTTTATATAGGCTAGCTTTAGCTATACATGTACCTACAGTATATATTTTTACATGAAAGCAAATACATATTTGTATGTTTATATAGATAATTTCTATAAATAAATGTTTCTCTCTCTCAAAATGTTTCTCTCTCTCTCTCTCTCTCTCTCTCTCTCTCTCTCTCTCTCTCTCTCTCTCTCTCTCTCTCTCTCTCTCTCTCTCTCTCTCTCTGCCACTCATTCACCATGCAATGCTCTCTCTCTTCTCTCCCTAGCTGCCACTTATTCGCCGTGCACTTGGCCTGGCAAGGCGCCCACTCAAGATCTTAGCCTCACCTTGGTCGGCCCCAGCGTGGATGAAGACCAATGGCAAGATTAACGAGACGGGAGAACTGCTTAAAGAGATGCGGGGCGCCTGGGCAAACTACCTTGTGAGGTGGGTGCTGCTGGTGGTGTGGTTTAGATGTTGCTGTCGCTATTGTTCAAGTAGTAATCCCCAGATGGGAACCGCCTTGTCGTGGTGGGGGGCTTGCGTGCCCCTGTGACTTGGCGAGCTGAGCTAGAGGGGGATTAGGCCCCTGCTTTGCCTATCCGACGGGGAGAGAGCTACCCATGCTAGTAAGATCGCCAGTGAGGGCCAGATTAAATGGTTCCTACGTAGGCTGCCAGTGGATCAGCGGATCCATCCGCGGGAGGGATCGCCCAATAGGGGTCGTCCTGTGTTGGATGGTTGGGTGTCCAGGCTGGGATGCTTTGGGAGGGGTCTCAGCTCTGTCGTGGACAAACATTCGCATCATGTGGGGCCTTTTTAAAACGACTGGTCCGCATGGGGACGAGGTACCCCGTCCACGGCAGCCAGCGCTCGCTCCCATTGTAGTCCCAGTAGGTGGTTTCCCTTGCCCATGGAGCTAATCTTTTGTGTTACTGTATGCTTATGAGAAAACACAAAAACTTATCAGGCTCTCGTGAGGTGGCTGACCTGGCCCGAAAGACGTCATCTTCAGGTCTGAGTAGAGAGGGGGTTTCCCCTCCACAAGTGCCTCCCACATCGGCCTCCTGTTCTGGGAGTTCTTCTGAGGACGCCTTTCTGCTAAATATGACTCCTTTTGATGGTAAATGTTAATCCATCTTTTCTTATCACGCCTTGCATTGCACGGTCCTTCGCATTCGATTTGTTTATGATAAGGACTTTCCATCTAACCGCTGCTATGTGACGTTTCTGTCATGTGATGAAGCCCGTTTGGCTTTTGAACATGTAGCATCTCTGCCCCTTGCCGGCTCTGGCTTTAAGACTGAACTTCTCCACTCACGTAATATTTCAGACAGTGACATGGACTATATCCCAAATGTTTTTGACAACTATTTAGAGAATTCAGTTCCAGAAGTCCGCCAGATCCCGCCTCCACGTTGGTTTGTGGCGTACTACAGAAATGGGCGTGGGAATTTCATCCATGCCTCCCGGTACCTTGCCAAAGAAATCGGCACGATTCCTGAGGGAAATCTGAAGAAGTACGGTAAGGGGTGCTCGTGCGGGCTAAAGATATTACGCAGGCGAGGATGTTGCAACATCTCCCATGCCCTACTGACAGCATGTTTGAGACTGTAAAGGCTCATCCCACCTTTAATTATAGTAAAGGTTGTGTGTACAGTCAGGATCTTTATGAATTTCCTGAGGAGGAGATACTATGCGCCCTAGCTCAGTCCAAAAGTTGACTAAGATGAGGAATTCCTCCAACATGGTCCTTCTCACCTTCTTTGGTTCCACCCTCCCTGACCGTGTTCATATCGGTCCCATCAATCTTAGGGTGAGGCGTTTTGTTTCCCGCCCTCTTCAGTGTTTCTCATGCTACGGGTACGGTCATGGTAAAAGCTCCTGCAAGGAAGCTTTTCGATGCGGTAATTGCTCAGCATTAGACTCACATTCTGAGGAGCATTGCAATGCTGCTGCTTATTGTTTCCATTGCTGTGATACTCACTATACTCAAACCACGCTATGGAGTCACTTTGGGTGGGGCCGGAAAAGATAGCCTGACCCTTTTAAGCCTACACCACCCCACCACCCACCTCTCTCTCTCTCTCTCTCTCTCTCTCTCTCTCTCTCTCTCTCTCTCTCTCTCTCTCTCTCTCTCTCTCTGTCTGTGTTCTTTTTTTTTCTAAGTAGTTATATACGTTGTATACAAGTTCTTTCTCTCGGCTATGTATTGGTCCACCACGATTCGTGACGCTTCCTTCCATCTTGCTGGGTGGGTGGCCAGGTGATAAATGAATGACCCTGACCCACCTTAATCCCCAACCCTTGACCTGCCTGCCTTCCCAGTTCTACCTGACAACCCCGCAAAATAGCGTTGCCACGTGTCGTGCTATTTATGTATGTATACTAATTGTTTTTATGTATATTACAATATTACAGTGCATTCATAACACTACAAACCCTTATTGACTTATTTAATGGGATATAAAACATAAGAATAATTAATAGATAGGTGACGAATGACACGCAGTGATATGTGCTGGGGCTGATTTTGCATAGTGGCGAGCCGGGGATTTACCGCAGCGTCCACACCCTAAGTGACTCCATAGCGTAGAAGGACTATAGGTACGTTCCAGGCAAGGCCCAAGGTATCGTCTGGAGCAGGATATTTTACAGCTTGCTAATAGTCAGTTCATCAGCCTTGGTAGCGCTCGCAGTGAACTTCTTTACTGCCAGAAGGATGGTACTGGTGCGACATCCTATGCTTCATTGGCCGCTCACTCATCAGCTGAGTCTGCGGGTCCGAAGACAACTTCTTCTGCTACCTCTCGCTCTGTTGGGGCGGGTGGTCCTGTTCGTTTGGCTGATAGGTTTGCCCTTTTGTCTGACGACTCAGTTGAGTCATCTGTAATGTGACGGGAATCCTCCGGACTTGACCAAAGTGACCCATGTAGTGGATGTCCATTTGCCTCCTGTATCGCCTAAGCCTTTGAAGGGCCAGGCCAAGCGGCACCGCGGCTCTGCGTAGTCGATAGATTTTGCTCAGTCAAAGCAATCTAAGGTTTCTCCTGGTGCACATGATCGTGAGTCCTCCAGGGACCGCTCTGCAATGGTAACTGCAATGGTTTCTGCTTAGCCTTCTGTGACACCCTCTGTCTCAGATCGGGCTTCTTGTGATGAGGATGGTCTTAGCATGGAGTAGTCCGATGATATTGTCACAGCCGTCCCTCGTGGACCCACTGTGTCAAAAGTGCAGTCCAGCCTGACCTCGTCCTCCGATGACCGGTAGGAGTGATGATGGTTCGCATCACTCACCGGTAGGCCGAAAGGCTGCGGTCCAACGACCCGGCACATCTCAACTCCTGTCTTCTCGTCGTTGATTATTTCTAGTCAGGTGAGTCACGGGCAGCCCTTCAAAAGGCTCGCCCGTCCACTGCACCTAAATAGTCATCTTCAAGCTTCTACAGTGGAACTGTAGAGGCCTTCGCGCCTCGTGGGGAACTCCGAGCTTTTGTCGGAGTTCTCTCCAGCCTGTGTAGCTCTACAAGAGACTATGCTAGGTGATAGTACTTATTCTAGTCCTCCTGGCTATCGTGCCTTTTTAGCACTCCTTTCCTGACCAGGGCCACCACGGTGGCACAGCTATTCTAGTCCGTCAGGATATACCTGTTGTCCCTTGCAACTTAACTCTCTCCCTTCAGGTGGTTGCTGTTAAGGTCTTTATGGGACGATCCTACACTATTTGCAGTTTATATCTCCTCCTCGGCTTCCTGTCTCCAGGGGTGAGCTTGACGGCCTGGTGCGTCAGCTGACTCCGCCTTTCCTCTTGTTGGGAGATTTTAACGGCCGTCACCCATTGTGGGATGAAGGTGCTAGTAATCCTCGTGGGGTTTTAATCGGTTCTTTTATTGAGGATGAGGATTGGAGGTTTTAAATTCTGGGGACGTTACACATTTCCACAGTCCTACTGGGACTTTTACAGCTATCGATCTTTCTCTTTGTACATCTAATTCTTTCCTTAATTTTAATTGGCGGGTCCTACCGGATTTACACGGTAGTGGCCACTTTTCGATTTTATTGGAATCTGTGAACTCTGAGCCACAGTCCCCCCCCACGCTGGGTTTTAGACAAGGCAGATTGGCCTCGATTCACAGACCTTAGCTCTTTTATCCGTCCGTTGGCTGACTTTTCTACTTGTGCTGAGGCTGTTGATTATTTTACTGATTTTTTACATTCAGCAGCGCTTCAGACAATCCCTAGGACGTCAGGTCGGTTTACTAAGCGTCCCGTTCCTTGGTGGAACGCAGCATGCACCAACGCTGTGAAAGAGAAACGGGCAGCTTTCTCTCGTCTCCGGCGACATCGTGGGGACCCGCAGTGTCTGGACGCTTTTCGACGCTGCCGAGCTCGAGCCCGCCGCGTTTTGAAAGAGGCACAAAGAGCCTCTTGGAAAGCTTATGTCTCTTCCATTAACGTCCGCACCCCTCTTACGGATGTCTTCAACAAAGTCCGCCGAATTGCTGGGAAGTATTCTGCTCCTTCCCCACCAGTTTTGTTGTCTGCTGGGCGAACGGTGGCAGACCCTAGGACTGTCGCCTACCTCTTCGCAGAGCACTTTGTTTCCCGGAGGCATCCTGCAGCCCAGGGCACGTCACCGCCAGAGAATGGAATCTCTCGGCATAAATTTTCTTCCACTGGAGGAGTCTTATAATGTCCCTTCTCTGCCTCCGAGTTGCGGACTGCTTTGTCCCAGTGTCATGACTCTTCTCCTGGCCAGATGATATTCCTTATGCCTTCTTGCGCCACATGTCTGACAGTGCTTTTAACTTTTATTAAATCTTTATAATATGATTTGGCATACCGGTGACTTTCCATCTTCTTGGGCTGTGGCAGTGGTTCTCCCATTTCCGAAGCCTGGGAAAGATAATCTTCAGGCTACGAACTACCGTCCTATATCTTTGACATCCTGCATTTGTAAAGTGTTAGAAAAGATGGTAAATGTAAGACTCATGTGGTACTTGGAGAGGGGAAGTACTTGTCATCGGTACAGTACGGCTTCCGAAAGATGAGGTCTACTACTGATGCTCTTTTATCCCTAGAGTCTTCTATTTGTGAGGCCTTCGCTAATCACCACCATCAAGTAACAGTATTTTTGACATGGAGAAGGTCTACGACACAGATTAGTGCCATGGTATTTTACGTTCCTTGTATTAATTTAGCCTTCGTGGCCACCTTCCTATTTTTATTCAACAGTTTTTATCCAGACGTCTTTTACGGGTTCGAGTAGTGAGTGTTCTCTCCGAGGCTAGTGCTCTATATGATGGTCCCACAAAGAAGTATTCTTAGTGTTACACTACTCGCTATCGCCATAAATGGTGTTATTGGTGCTCTCCCAGACGGCGTTCACAACTCCTTATATGTGGACGATTTATATATCTCTTTTTCTGCTGCTAGAATGTCTCTGATTGAGCGCAAACTCCAACTGGTGATCAATAGGGTGTCTTGTTGAGCCAACATGAACGGTTTTCGTTTCTCCATCTCGAAGACCGTAACTATGCACTTTTGTCGCAACCGTGGTATCCATCCGGATCCCGATTTATAGCTAGCCAATAGACGCCTCTCGTGTGTGGAGGCAAATCGATATCTTGGCCTTGTGTTTGACAACCATCTCACCTGGGTTCCCCATTTTCGTTCTCTTAAGGCGTCTTGCAGGAAGGCATTATCCCTTCTTCGGGTTTTAAGTCACACCTCTTGGTGCGCGGACAGGGACACTCTATTACGTCTTCACCGTACACTTATACTTCCCAAGCTGGAATATGGTTCTGAGATCTACTCATCTGCAACGGATGCACGGCTAGTAGTAGTATTAGTAGTAGTTTATTGACCACAATTCTTAGGATACATTGTTTATAATGGGAAAAAAAGGAACATACCTACATGACTTTTATTTCTTTTTCATATGTATCAACTATTGTAGTCCAAATAATTTCATACAGGCTATTTTTTTTTTTCTTTTTTGGACTAAATGCTAAAACAAGAGATAATCAATTGCCGCTTAAATAAACATACCGGCTATTGAAGACACTAAATCAATGAAGTAAAAAGGACAAACGTGTTCGAACCCTCAATAACTATAATGAGACAAAGAGAAACAAAACCGAAACAGACAAACTGAAAAAACGTATGTAAATAGTATCTCATAAATACAAAAACAAACTTTAACACTTATGAAAACACTATCTAATAAAATACAAAAGCAAACTTTAAAACTTATGCAAATAACATCTAATAAAAACAAAAACTTTAAAAGGTGACAAATAATGTTTAATAAAATGTAAAGCAAACCTTAAAACTTGATCAAATAACGTCTGGTAAAAATACAAAACGCCTTAAAACTTAACCAAAAATTAATAACACCCAATAACATACAAAACATCTTAACAGTTAAGCAAATAGCATATGATAAAATACAAACTTCCTTTAAAACTTTCTTCTAAAAAGAATGAAACCATATAGCATAGCATAACGACCAAGTAGAGTCACATACACCAATACAAATACGATAATCTGAATAAATGTTTAGTATATAGTTGATGTAACCACACAGCTCATTTAGATCATTACTTTCCTGGAGAAGTTCACCCAGGTCAGTGAATGTTAACATCTGGTACCTGTAACGGCAGTGTGCTGACAAAGGACACTCTATAAGGACATGATTTTCTGTTTGTACCTGCATACCATCGCACTGACAGACGCGCTGTTCACGTGCTTTACTCCGTGCATCATGCTGCGGTCCGCTTGGCTACGGGTGCAATTCGGACATCTCCAATTCCTAGCCTATTAGTGGATGCTGGCTTCTGGCCGCTGGACCTCCGGCGCCAGTCTTCGCTGCTCTAATGTTTGTTTCGCATGCACCGTCTTCCTGATTCAGTTCCTTGTGTGTCAATCTTGCGGGACTCGCGTTCGCAGGCGTATATCACTCGACCTAGTCTCCTAAATCTTTTGGCTTTTGAGTCGCCTCTCTCATGATGGATTTCTCTATCACCCCCACTCCTGTCTACTCTTTCCGACTCCCTCGAGTTGATTATTGGCAGCTTCCTGTTGTCTCCTTATGCCCTCCTGCCATGGATGGCAAGAAGGATCTCCCGCCAGCTCTGTCTTGCACACGGTTTTTAGAACACTATTGTACCCATTCTGAAGCCGTCCCTGTCTTTACCGATGGTTCCAAGTCCGATGCACGTGTTGGGTTTAGTGTGGTTTTTCCCACATTCTAACGGACTGGCAGCCTTCCTGCAGTGGCATCTGTCTTTACTGTGGAGCTGTCTGCCATAGTTCTTGCTTTACAGATAATTTTCACTCTCCTGGTTTCCTCTTTTACAATTTTTAGCGACTCTCGCAGTGTTCTTACTGCCCTCTCCTCTATTATTTCCTTCACCCATTGGTTTTATCAGCCTTGGAGTGGCTATATCTGCTTACGAAAAGAGGATATCGTGTTGGGTTCTGCTGGGTCCCTGGTCATATTGGTGTTCCCGGGAATGAAAATACAGATGGCCTTGCTAAAGAGGCAGCAAGTCGCGCTACACCTACTGCCCCTCTCCCTTTTAGAGATGTATTCCAGTCCATTCGTCTGGCGATTGTTGCAAGATGGCAGAGGAGGTGGCAAATGGGGATTGCCACCTCGAAAATGGGAGAGATCACACTTCCATCCTCAATGACTGGACATACACCCATATCCGCCTATTCTTAGCGAGGCCACACGTATCTTACACAAAGATATTTGATGACCAGGGACCCTCAACCCTACTGTGATGACTGCCTGGTACCGCTCACCGTGCGGCACCTGCTGGTCGCGTGCCCTAGTTTTATTGTTTTACGACACCGCTACCTCTGCCGGTGTCGCGGTAGAGATAGCGGTGTCTATTATCTCACTAAGGTCCTTGGACCATCATGCCTGTCTCCTGGCTATGATGTTTTTAGGTACTTGGGGGAAGCTGGCCTTCTCCCCAAGCTGAGAATTTTGTTTTATTTTATTATATGTATCATAATGTTTTATTTAGTTTTATTGTATTTTTAGTTTTTTAGCTTTTAATTGTATTTTTTTAACTGCTATTATTTTTTTTTATTATTATTATTTTTTTTTTACTATTTTGTCTTAATTATTGTAGCGGCGCCAAATGACCTTAGATGTTGTGGCGCCTAACAAAAAAATCCAATCCAATCCCATATCCTCAGGTTTGTAAAGGAATACGAGAAGGCGGGAGTTCCAATCTGGGGCATGACTTCGGCAAACCATGGCTTTACATATGAAAAAACAGTGAGTCCATTTCACCGAGCTGTTTGTTCATAGTTTATAATTGTCATTTGTCATTACCTTGAGATCTATTGAAGCTCATTTAGTTATTTAGCAAAGTACTTTGGATGATTAGTACATACGATTGGATTGTTCTAATTTCATTTAGTATTAATTTCAATCTTTCAGAGTACAGTTGCAGCAAATGATTTGTAAATCACTTATATTTTCTGGGAATGAATTTATAGTCTTACACCAACATCTCATTTCACGATGAAACTATTTTTTTCTGATAGCTTTCAATCTGTTTTGAATGAATTTAAACTTCGTTTCTGTCGCAAATCCATAGTTTTTTAGATTCCCCTCCTCCCCCTTCCCTTAAGACAAAACGGTTTATTCCCTCAGAAAGTATTGTATTGCGATAAAAAGAAAAAAAAAATGCTTCATAGAAACAGATAAAAATACACCAGAAGAAAATAGTTTCCTTGTCACAAAGTACCACAGAAGTAACAGTCCGAAATTTTGACTGTTACTGCTGTGGAGAGTACTTGCCGCCACCGCTGCTCACTGCTGTCCAAGCCAACCTATTAAAACTCATCTATTTATCCAAAAGTAACCTAACCCTAATTTTAAACAAACCTAACTTCACCTAACGTAACCTAGCTAACGCAACTTTGTTGAGGCGAACCGCTCTGATTGTCTGGATTTATTATGTATTATTTTTATTGGCCAGTGGTTGCATGATCAAACAAAGGAACTAATCACCGTCATTGATTTTACGCCTGGGCAAATAACGTGACAATACTCTAACACGAACGAACACACTTGTAATGGTGTTCCTCAGTGCCTGATAGTCCATTACACCCGCGGTGATGCTCGTTCCCCCTAAAACTGGTATATATGTATTTAAAATTTGCTGTCAACGTTATTAACAATTTGCGACCCTATGTGTTGGATCAAATTGCTCAGTATGAAAAGCTCTATAAGATGAGAAGAGTGAAAAAAAAAACATGTGGATGCTAGTGTAACGCTATAATAATACCTTTTTGATGTGCTCTCTTTCTCTTTCTCTCTCTCTCTCTCTCTCTCTCTCTCTCTCTCTCTCTCTCTCTCTCTCTCGTACCCACCTCCCCTTCTCTCCTTCCTTCTGTCTCATCTTCTCTTACTTACCCTATCCAGTCCTGGAACTCCATGTCCTGGAATCCAAGTGATATGAGAGACTGGATAAAGGAAAATCTTGGTCCCACTATCCACTCTGCGGGTTTGGAACGAGTCAAGCTGTACATTGGCGATGACACAAGGCACAATGTTGATAACTTCTACAGGCAGGTATGTGTGTGTAATTCACCTCGGTGGCCTGCTGGTCACCAACCAGTCTTCCCCATTAAGGAGCGAGCTCAGAGCTCATAGACCGATCTTCGGGTAGGACTGAGACCACATCAACACACAACACACACCGGGAAAGCGAGGCCACAACCCCTCGAGTTACATCCCGTACCTATTTACTGCTAGGTGAACAGGGGCTACACATTAAGAGGCTTGCCCATTTGCCTCGCCGCCTCCGGGACTCGAACCCGGACCCTTTCGAGTGTGAGTCGAGCGTGCTAACCACTACACTACGCAGTGTGTGTGTGTGTGTGTGTGTGTGTGTGTGTGTGTTTTATGTTAATGATACATATTATTATTATTATTATTATTATTATTGTCATAATAACAATAATAATGATAATAATAATAATAATAATAATAATAATAATAATAATAATAATAATAATATTAAAGTAGTAGTAACAGTAGTAATAATAGTAGTAGTAATGGTAAAAGTAGTAGTAGTAGTAGTAGTAGTAGTAGTAAATAGTAGTAGTAGTAGTAGTAGTAACAGTAGTAATGGTAGTAGTGGTAACAGTAACAGTAGTAATATTGTGGCAAAGTAGTGTTGTGCAGTTTCTGGTGAAATGATGGTGGTTCTTGGTGAGCAGTATTGGTTTAGTGGTAGGAAAAGTAGTAGTTAGCAGGTGATAATGTTGTAAATAGTAGTGGTGGTTTATTGTCAAATATTTGGTATTGGTGGTAGTGATAATGGTGGTGGTGATGATTAGTAATTGGTGGTTCAGCAAGTGGTGAGATATGGTTTGGTGGCATATATGGTGGTGTGGTGGTGTAATAGTGGTGGTAGTATATGATGGTGGTGGTAGTAATGTGGTAGTGGTAATAATGTAGTACAATGGTGGTGGTAATAATAGTAGTAAACAAAGTAGTGGTAATAAATAGCAGTGGTATAATAACATAATAGTAGTAGTAGTAGTAATAATAGTAGTAGTAGTAATAATAGTAGTAGTAATAATAGTAGTAGTAGTAGTAGCAGTAGTAGTAGCAGTAGTAGTAAGAAGAATAAAAAGAAAAGAATAGGAATAATAATAGGAAAAAAGAATAACATCAACATCAACAATGACAACAGAGGTTATATTATTGGATTCCTTAACAGTTTTACTACTTTTATTATTATTTTGTTTATTGTCTTTATCATTATTTCTAATGAAAATAAAACTTTTCATAATTCTCTCTCTCTCTCTCTCTCTCTCTCTCTCTCTCTCTCTCTCTCTCTCTCTCTCTCTCTCTCTCTCTCTCTCTAAAGATTCTCCACGATCCAGAGGCAGCAAGATACGTGTCGGGATTGGCTTTTCACTGGTACAGTGACAAATCTGTGGGTCCCGATGTCCTAGATCACGCTCACCTCCTCTTCCCAGAGCAAGACGTACTGTACACGGAGGCCTGCATTGGTCAGTCTCTCCCAATCTACGGATTTTTCGCGACATTAAACACTTCCTTAGTTTTTCAGATTATTCATACTTTTTTTTCGTCTTTTTTCTTAATTGTACGTTTTTTCGTATCTTCAAACTCCATAGCTTTAAAAGATTTTCTGTAACTTCTAAGATTTTATTTTCATTATCTTCTACTTTTCTCTGTAGTTTGAATATTTTACCCTAGATTTTCTTTTTTCATGTGTTCAGATTTTTCGGAATTTTTAAAGAGTTTTTTGTAGGAGATTTTCTGGTTCCCAGATTCTTCGTAGACTTTCGTTTTTATTTTTTTCATATTATTTTCTGTAACTTTTTAAAACAAACAGTGGCCGATGACTAAAGATTGGTGACTAATTGATAAGTTTACACTACTAATTGATAACTGCTACCGTATAATATTACAGAAGATAACTGTTTTCCATTACTTCCTAGAGTCTGGTGGTGTTGCCTCCCACCAACCAGTTGTTCTCGGCTCCTGGGGCAGAGCGGAGAGGTACGCCCAAAATATCATAGAGGTGAGACGCTTGACTTGTTACAATAAGATAATTTATGATGTTACTTTCTTAAATGTCGAAGTGCTCAGTTCCTCTCTCTCTCTCTCTCTCTCTCTCTCTCTCTCTCTAGGGTCCCTGTTGTTACGTTCACCGGTTAAACTGGTAAGATTGGCATCGGGGAGCCGGTGAACAATAACAATAAAAAAAAAAAAACACTGCAGGTTCAACTGGTGAGAAAATGCAAAGGGGGCACTTTAAAAAGCTGTTTTAATAACCCATAATGATATTGACACAGATATAACATGAAACATGAAACACAGATATATAACATGAAACACAGGAAAATGACATACACATATACATATAACACAGTAATAAATACAACAATAAAGAACCCAACTTAATACCTAACAATAATCCTAATCCTATATAGAGGCAATGTGGAAAACACGGACGAGGGGAAGTGATACTTATGCGGTGTCGCAGTGGTGAAGTGCTGGGTGATGGTTGATCCCACGGTAGACCCAAGAGGCGTTGTGTTCACTGGTTGAGGCTTGGATCTCAACTTGCTTTCCAGAAAGCCAAGAGCTGGCTCAACACTTCCGGTTGAGTCGAAAGGGCCGCGTGAATCCAACTTCGGGACAGTAGCGGGGCTTCATGAAACGGTGACGTGGAGGGTTCATGAAACGGTGGCGTGGAAGGTTCACGAGACGGTGACGTGGAAGGGAGGCGGAGAGGTGGCGAACGAGGTAACAAGCGGAGGAGGTGATGGTACTTGGGGCTGTACCAAGAGTCGCGAAGGCCAAGGCACGTACCTTCCCTTCGACCAGCAAGTCAAAGCCCTCACCCTTATCTTCAATCCGTACCAAGAGTCGCCGTGGAAGGTAGGGCCGCGAGAGGTCTGCCGCTAGCATGAGTTGGTAACAGTTGTTTCGGTATTGGTAGGACTGTAATCCGGATTTGAGCTCCACGAACGACAACAAAACCACAGTGCGCGCTACAAGAATGGAGGGAAGAAGCTGTGACCGGGCCTCGCCACTCACGCACGAGCAGAGAATAATGATTCTCAATCTTGTGAAAGAGAATAAAGACTTGCAAGACCGCTCAACAAACCCAGCTAGCCTTCACAAGAAAAATTTAGCTTGGGAGGCGATCACCAAGTCATTTAATGCCATTAACATTTTTTAATATTAAGATATTTATAGCTAAATAAAAATTCAAGATTT
>NC_059260.1:9356492-9363992 GCF_017591435.1 Portunus trituberculatus | reverse complement strand
GTAGTAGTAGTAGTAGTAGTTGTTGTTGTTGTTGTTGCTGATGTTACCATTGTTCATGTTGCTGTGGTTGTTGTTATTGTTGTTGTTACCAATAGTAGTAGCATTATTATAATTATTATTAGTAGTAGTAGTAGAAGTAGTAGTAAAAGTAGTAATAGTTGTTCTTGTGTTTGTTATTGTGGTAATATTGTGGTAATATTGTGGTTAAAGTAGTACATATTAATAATGATAGTAGCAATAGCAGCTGGAACAATAGCAGTAGTAGTAATAGAAGCAGTGATATTAGTAATATTATTAGTAGGGTAGTAGTACTATTACTACTACAACTAACAGTATAAGTAGCAGCAAAAATAGGTTGTGTGTGTGAGGCATGTGCGCGTCTTATATATGTTTCCGTTGGGTCAGAGTAGGGAGGTGATGCGCAGCGCTGCGCTGTGATTGGCTGGATTAGTTAGGTGGCTCTATGTGTCTGGTCTGCGCGCTGGTTGGCTGCTCGTCGTTTCAGAGTGGGGAGGATTTTATTTTTTATTTTATTTTTTTTTTTTATACCATGTGCGCTTTTCACGGGAATTTATGGGCTAAAGGGGATACTTTTTTGGGGTACCTCCTATCTCAAAGCCCACCCGCTAGGAAACCGTTGCCCCGAGTAAGGAAGCCCAACCTACACTCGGACCGTGGACAGGATTCGAACCCGTGCGCTTGGAGACCTCGCGGACCCCAAAGCACGCATGGTTCCACTGTAGGTTCTCTGTTTGAATGTTGATGGATGGCTGCATTATGTTGATATAGATGGCTTCGAGGAAAAATAGTTTTAGTAAAAATCAGGGCACCTTCCAGCAAAGACCTGAGAAAGAAGGATTTTCTGCTGGAAACACTTTCAAAATATGATAACTCATCACCAAGCTCATCCCACTCTCTGATGGATTCGTAGTCATCACCAATGACGAAAATGACCTGGACCGGATTTTCAAACATTCCACCATCAATGACCTAGCCTCAAAAGACTTCCACCCTCAAATACCACCAGAACTGAAAGCCAACCGATCCGTAATCATCACAAACGTTGACAACCATATCTACAGAAACAAAGAAGAGGACATAAAAGCTGAGCTAAATGATAAGAACACATGGTTAAACGGGGAAATAGACAGTATCTTTAAATTCCCTAACTCAAAAACTCTGAAGATTACATTCAGACAAACCACAATAGCACAAACAACTGGCCTCAAATTATTTTTTATGAGCATCCCGGGTCACTACATCAAACAAGAAATTTTTACAATATAACAACTTGCTACAGGTGCTATACATTAGAAGATCACTTTACCAATCAATGCACCAAACCCAGAGAACACATAATATGTTCCGAATGCTGCAGCACGGACCACACCTGGAAAGACTGCAACTCACCCAACAAAAAATGCATAAACTGTGAAGGAGATCACAGGACTCTCGCTGCAAAATGTCCCTTAAGAAAAGCTGTAATTAAAAACAAAAGACTTCTGCACGAAAAATCTGCTCAAACTACATACAGTCAGGCAACAAAACAAAATCTCCAAAACCCATCTACCACACCAACAACTACAATCAATAATGAAACCCACGAAAAAATCTTCATATGCATGATGCATGCCCACCTAGCCAATATTGCCTCCCCCGGCAGTTATCAAAAAGAATTGAACAGCATGCTCACCCTTAACAACATCACCAACGTAAAAGCGCCAACAAACCCACAATCCAGTAAAATAATAGCCAACATCCAAAATGAAACCCAGAAAAATACAAAAGACAAAGACAATGAACTAAACAAGGAGGAAACAGACTCAGAAGACGACACATCTCCCACATTGGCAATAGCACTTCCCACACAACAGAAGAAAACACCACCTAAGGAAAAACTCAAAATAAAAGCAAATGACATTGGACTCCAAATACACACATAAAAAAAACACAGGCTGGCCAAAGGAAAATCTTACCAAAAAGAAATTAATTCAAGGAATCGAAGAAAGGAAATATAAAATAACCTTCACCACACAGAACATGAATGCATCCCAAATTCTCGAAGCTATAGAGAATGAAGAACTAGAACTAGAATAGTGCTGGACAATAACAGATGACTCTAATTTCCGGAAGATTAGGTCTGGCAGGACCATGGAAAGGACTCCACCACCCAGACCTGATAAACATAGGAAGAACTCTTTTTGAATATCTAATTCTCTAACACAATTAAAATAATCCAACATAATGTCCTAGCATGGAGTAAAAGAAAATACGAACTGAATAATATATACAGGACGATAGACGCCGACATTATTCTAATAAATAGTCATTGCTTAAAAAACAACTCCAAAATAAAAATTCCTGGCTACACGATTTTTCAAAAAAACACAACAGAATCTCAAGCTGACGGCAACGCAATAGCAATCAAGTACAACCTTCAGTATAAAATTATTGATGTTTTCTTATCAGATCTACTTGCAGTCGAGATAGAAACAACCACGGGTAAAGTAATAATAGCAACAACATACCAACCCCCTTCAAGAGATTTTCTGCCGACCCCTGACTTCTACACTCTTTTCCGTAGGAACACCCCAGTATATTTCCTAGGCGACCTAAACGCCAACCACCACATTTTGGCTATAGCACCACCAACACCAAAGGCAGACAACTCAACAGACTTATACAAAACAGAACCATACAACATTTAGGTCCACACTTTCCCACATACTTTACCAACATGAGAGGAACACACCCAGACATTGTACTATCTAACCAACGAACCTATCACAACTACAACATTATACAAGGCCCTCTAACAACCAGTGACCATCTACCAATAATCTTCACACTCTCAGTTTCACCAATACTTATACCTTCTCCTCGCAGACCACAATTCTCTAAGGCAGACTGGGACTCATTCGGAAAATACATAGATGAACACATCCAGCATCATCAATTGCATCATGCAAACTTAGAGGAAATAGACCAAGCAATAGAAGATTGGCACTCAACAATCAATACAGCAACAAGAAAATGCATCCCAACAACATACTACCGACCCTTACCTGCGCACAAATTCAGTCATTACACAAAAATCATCCAGACAACATTTAGTAACATACAACACCATGCACTCAGGCACGGTTGGACACTCCAAACATATCAACATTACAAAGCCCTCCGACGCCAACTAACTGAAAGACTAATAGAAGAATCCAATCGGAGCTGGGGAGACACCTTGGAAAAAACAGCCAACATCTACAAAGAAGCCAGCATGTTCTAGAAGAAAATAAAAAATCTATTAGGCCAAACAACACCAGATCCACATTATATTTACAACGAAAACAACATTAAGGTATATACTCCAGAAGAAAGGAGAAAACACATAGAAACATATGGAAAAATGTTTTACGGACGATGAATATGGTGAAGAGGAAGAAGAGGAGAATGAGGATGAGAACCAAAACACAATAGAATTTCTGAACGACAACCTAGAGAGAATCACACCCTACAATAATGCAGACACTACCAGATTAAACAACAATCCACTAGACCAAGAAATTACAATAGAGGATACAAAACACTTTATAAATATCTCGAGGAAAACATGTCCAGGAATAAGTGGCATAAACAAAACCATCCTCAAGAACTTGCCAAATTCAGCCATAAATACTCTAACCAACATATTGAACGCCTCTATCTCCTCAGGATACTTCCCAGACAAGTGGAAGTCCGCCACAATTAAACTAATTCCCAAAGCCAATAAATCACCCCACCACGCTTGCAACTATCGCCCAATATCACTATTAGAAGTCCCAGGCAAAACATTAGAACGTATTATAAATAGCAGGCTCAAGTCTTACTTAGAGTACAACAGCCACTATAATGAAAACCAATTCGGCTTTAGAGCAGGAAGAGGAACCAACCAAGCCTTAGCACTCATCACTGAACAAATAGCCCAAAACAAAGGCAACAATGGCCAATGTCAAATCATCCTCAGAGACATAACCAAAGCTTTCGACAAAGTATGGCATCTCGGTTTAAAATATAAAATTTTACAATTACAGCTACCACCTTCCATCGAGAGATTACTCTGTGACTTTCTCGATGACAGAACAGCCCAAATAAAAATAAATAATTTTATAGGACCTAAATTCAGCTTACAGTCAGGAGTGCCACAAGGAAGTGTTTTATCACCAACCCTTTTCACAATTTATACGAACGATGCCCCCGCACCACTCAGAGGGGTGAACATTTCATACGCAGATGACATTACACAAGTAATAGGATATGAAGGGAAATCAAAACAAATGATCAATAGGCTCACAGAACATGAAATAATCAGAATCAACAAATTTGAGGAAAAATGGAAAATCAAAACCAACATTAACAAATTTACACCTATTCACCTTTCAGCCAGACACACCATCCCACTCCACATCAACAATTCAGAAATAAACTTCCAAAAAGAAGGAAAAAGCCTGGGCTTAACCATCAATAGTACTGGGTACATAAAGCACGTACAAGAAAGAAAAAACAAGGCAATAGCAGCACTAACGAAACTATATAGACTCAAAGATCTTCCTGTAAAAATCAAGACACATCTGGTAAAGGCTTTAGTTTTACCTATATTACAGTATCCACCTATACCGCTGCACACAATGAGCAAAAGACAAATAAGCTTCCTACAGAAAGTGCAGAATAAAGCTCTCCGCTTTGCAACAAATCAAAAATACCCGTATACCATGACCACAGAAGAAATACATACACAAACAAAAACCAAGCCTATAAACATCTTTTTACACGAACAAGCAACAAAATATGGCAATCCTTACAAGACATAAACCATAGCACCCTAAGAAAACTCATGGAAAACAGATTGTACATAAACAAATACCACAACAGCTTTCCAATTAGCTTGACTGCTATCACGAAGGAAAGAGAACCACTATACCACTAAGCAAAAACAGCAAAACTCATACTCTCATAACTTACCTAGAAATGACGCACAGAAACTCGCAAAAAAACAAAACAATATAGTAAAATATCACAGTTACTCTCCAAATAGCCTCTTTTTATCTCATACAAAAACAGTTCCAGCGTTTCAAGGCGGTCCGATCAACATCCTTCAAATTAATACTATCCTCCATATTTCCTTTCCTTTACTTACGCTTTCTCCAAGGAAGCGGGCAAGATGGCAGCACACTGTCTCTGCTCCGCGCCCTGAGTTGCCGGGCCGGAGGGGGCGTCAAACGCAGTAGTGAGAAGCATGGAGGCTTCCCGCAGGCGTCTCCCCCCCGGCAAGGGGTGGTGGCGCCCAGCTCTGTCCGCTTGACATCTGGCAGCGGGGGGAGGGATGTGGTGCCTGAGGCAACATCAAAACGCCTGTTAAAAGAAACAAGGAAAAATACACCTGTAAACATTGTCATACACCACTGGCATCTCTTGCTAGAACTAGTGTGTTTACTACCATGTTTTATTTTACTTGTTAGGATATATGTGTCTTCTCAGTGAAAAAAAAAAAAAAAAAAAAAAAATATATATATATATATATATATATATATATATATATATATATATATATATATATATATATATATATATATATATATATATATATATATATAAAAAAAAAAAAAATGTGTGCGTATGTATGTATATGTATGTATAGGTATGTATGTATATGTATATGTTCATATAAGAAGATATACTTACCTAAAACTTACCTGGGGAATCCTTACTTACCTGTACTCAATTGACCAGATCACCTGAAAAAAAAAATTAATTAATTAAGTAAGTAAAATAAAATAAATAAATGAAAAAAAAAAAAATAAATAATTAAATAAAAAATAAAATAAATAAATAAATAAATAAATAAATAAATAATAATAATGATCTTAATAAAAATAAATAAAAGCAACCTTTTAGGTTGGGTAACAAAACCTAATCCCTCCGGCTTGACATTTATGACCAGCTACAAACATAACCTCAAAAATAGCAACGTGGTCTGCCCACACACTTTCATCTCTTACCTTACTTCATTTTTTCTAACTATCCCCTTCTCCTGTACCCACCCTTACATCGTTTCACCACACTTTCCTTTGACAAAAAAAAAAAAAAAAAAAAAAAAAATATATATATATATATATATATATATATATATATATATATATATATATATATATATATATATATATATATATATATATATATATATATATATATATATATATATATATATATATATATATATATATATATATATATATATATATATATATATATATATATATATATATATATATATATATATATATATATATATATATATATATATATATATATATATATATATATATATATATATATATATATATATATATATATATATATATATATATATATATATATATATATATATATATATATATATATATATATATATATATATATATATATATATATATTTTTTTTTTTTTTTTTTTTTACATTACAAGGGCACTGGCCAAGGAAAACAAAGTGTTGGAAAAAAAATCCCGCTGGTTGCCAGGCCCTGTTAAGAGGAAAGTAGAAAGAGAAAAACAAAAAATCTAAAAGGAGGGTCCAGTTAACGTAAGAGGTGTCTTGACACTCCTCTTTGAAAGAGTTTAAGTCATAGGCAGGTGGAAATACAGACACAGGTAGAGAGTTCCAGAGTTTACCAGTGTAGGGAATGAAGGAGTGAAGATACTGGTTAACTCTTGCATTAGGAAGATGGACAGAATAGGGATGAGAAGAAGTAGAGAGTCTTGTGCAGCGAGGCCGCAGGAGGGGGAAGGCATGCAGTTAGCAAGTTCAGAAGAGCAGACAGCATGAAAACAGCGGTAGAAGACAGATAAAGATGCAACATTGCGGCGGTGACTTAAAGAATCAAGACAGTCAGTTAGAGGAGAAGAGTTGATAAGACGAAAAGCTTTAGATTCCACCTTGTTTAGTAAAGCTGTGTGTGGATCCCCCAGACATGAGAGCCATACTCCATACACGGGCGGATAAGGCCCTGTACAGAGCAAGCAGCTGGGAGGGAGAGAAAATGGACGAAGACGCCATAGGACACCTAACTTCTTGGAAGCTGATTTAGCAAGAGTAGAGATGTGAAATTTCCAGTTTAGATTTTTAGTGAAGGATAGACCGAGTGTGTTTAATGTAGAGGAGAGGGAAGTTGAGTGTTATTGAAGAAGAGAGGATAGTTGTCTGGAAGGTTATGTCGAGTAGATAGTTGTAGAAATTGAGTTTTTGAGGCATTGAACAAAACCAGGTTTTCTCTGCCCCAATCAGAAACAAGTGAAAGATCAGAAGTTAGGCGTCCTATAGCATCTCGCCTTGAGTCATTTAATTGTTGTTGGGTTGGGCGTCTGTTGAACGCTGTTGAATAATGCAGGTGGTATCATCAGCATAGGAGTGGATAGGGCATTGAGTCAGATTTAGGAGATCATTGATGAATAATAGAAAGAGAGTGGGTGA